>NC_092714.1:1715508-1957497 GCF_047496885.1 Scyliorhinus torazame
ATTCTCCCGCCCCTGGGGGGCTAGGACCGGCGCCGTGTAAATACGTCCCCCGCGCATGCGCGGTTGCCATCCTCTCCGCAAGAAGATGACGGGTGGATCTTGCGGGGCAGCGGAGGAAAGGAGGTCCTCCTTCAGAGAGGCCGGCCCGCCGATCGGTGGGCACCGATCGCGAGGCCGCCCCCCCAGCGTTCCCGCACTGTTCCCGCCGGCAGCGACCAGGTGTGGATGGCGCCGACCTGTCATGTTGGGCAGGCCGCTTGGCCCATTCGAGCCGGTGAATCGCCGCTCGCCCATTACCAACGGCAAGCGGCGATTCTCCCAGCGGCCAGCCGTGATTCGCGCCGCGCCAATTTGGGGGGGGTGGGAGAATTGCGTGCATGCGTCGGGACGGCCTGGCGGGACTCGCGCGGCACCTGAGTGATTCTCCCACCCGGTCTTCTCCCCATAATAATAATAATCTTTATTAGTGTCACAAGTAGGTTTACATTAACACTGCAATGCGGTTACTATGAAAAGCCCCTAGTCGCCACCTTCCGGCGCCTGTTCGGGTACACGGGGAGAATTCAGAATGTCCAATTCACCAACAGCACGTCTTTCAGGACTTGAGGGAGGAAACCGGAGCACCCGGAGGAAACCCACGCACACACAGGGAGAACGTGCAGACTCCGCACAGACAGTGACCCAAGCCGGAATCGAACCTGGGACCCTGGAGCTGTGAAGCAACAGTGATAATCACTGTGCTAAAGTGCCTCCCCATAACTGTTGACTCCCTTGTCTAACAAGAATCTGTCTAACTCTGCATTGAATAAATTCACTGACTCAGCCTCCACTGCTTCTGGGAAGAGAATTCCTCAGACTAATGATTCTCTGCGTGAAGATATTTCTCCTTATCTTCATCCTAAAAGAGAGACCTCATTTTTTAACTGTCCCCTGGTTCTAGATTCCCCAATGAATCATCCTCTCAGTCTCCACCCTGTCGAGTCCCCTCAGCATCTCACATGTTTCAATAAGATCACCTGTCATTCGTCTAAACGCCAATCGATTCAGGCCCAGCCTACTCAACCTTTCCTCATAGGATAACTCCTTCATCCCGGGATTCAGTCAAGTGGACCTTCTCTGAACTGCGATTATATCCTTTCTTAAATAAGGGGACCTGAAGTGTACACACTGCTCCAGATCCAGTCTCACTAAAGCCCTGTACAACTCTTTTATATTCCATTCCTCTCACAATAAACACCAATATTTTATTTGTCTTCCAAATCACTTGCTGTACCTGAATACTTTTTGCAATCCATGTACATCCAGATCCCTCTGTAACAGAGTTCTGCAATCGGACTCCATTTTAATAATATGTTAGTTTTTTATTCTTCCTGCCAAAGTGAACAAGTTCACATTTTCCCACATTATGCTCCATCTACCAAATTGTTGCTCACTCACTTAACAGTATCCCTTCTCAGGCTCCTAATGTCCTCTTCACATGTCCTTTTCTATCTTTGTGTCATCAGCAAATTTCACAACCATACAGTCAGTCCCTTCATATAAGTTGTTTATATAGATTGTAAATAGTTAAGGACCTTGCACTGATCTCAGTGTGACACTCTACTAATTACAATTTGCTAATCGGAATAAAACCCATTTATCCCTACTCTTTGCTTCCTATTAGCCAACCAATCTTTTACCCATGCTGATATGTCACCCCTACATCATGTGCTCTTATCTTGCATAATAACCTTTGATGGCTTAACCTTAACAAATGGCTTTTGGAAAACAAAGTACGCTACATCTACTGGTTTCCCACCTTGAAGTTACTTTGTCAAAAAACTCTAATAGATTAGTTAAACATGATTTCTCTTTCACAAGACCATGTTGGCTTTGCCTGATCAAATCGTGATTATCTAAGTATCCTGCTCTAACCTTAATGATGGATTCTAGCACTTTCTCTATGTCAGATGTTAAGCTGACTGGCCTTTAGTTTCCTGCTTTCTGCCTCTCTCCTTTTTTGAATAAATGTATTACATTAGCTGTTTTCCAATCTAAGGAGTTTTGGAAGATTACAACCAATGCATCTGCTATCTGTGCTACCTCCTTGTTTAAGACCCTAGGATTCTGAGCCTTTGGATCTAATAATTTTCCCAGTTCTGTTTCACTGCTGATGGTGATTGTTTTAAGTTGCTCTCTCCCTTTCACCTCTTAGTTTCTTTGAGAGGTTTTCTGGGTCTTCTACAACGATACAGACACAAAACACATTTCCCATTATGAATTCCCCAGACTCTCTCTCTCTAGAGGTCTAACGCTAGCTTTAATTACTCTTTTCCTACTTAAATACCAATAGAAACTCTCAGTATTTGCTTCTAGATTATGATCTTGCTCTCTTTCATACCCTACTTTCTCCCTCTTTATTATTTTTCTTATAATCAATCTTTACTGGTTCTTACATGACCAGTCTTCTGACCAATCGCTAACTTTTGCAGATTTATACAGTCGCCGAATTCTCCGGTTGTTGCGATTCTCTCTTCCCTCCGGCAGCACACCCAGCGACATGGGGGTGGCTACAATGGGAAACCCCATTGACAGGCGGCGAGAAGACAGAATCCTGTCTCCAGCGAGCGGCGCGCGGCCAGGAAACACGCGGCTTGGGGAGCCGGAGAATCCACACTAGTATTTCTTCAATTTGGTGCTATCCTCAACTTATTTAGCCATGGAGTCTTTCTTTCTCAATGGGATAAATCTTTGCTGAGAGTTATGGGGCGAGAGTAGTGGGCTAGAACTCAAATTCCCACTAACTGAACCTGTAAAATGTTGGATGAAATCGTGCTCACATGATGACAAAATTAATTTTGTTTAATATTATCATAAATATTGAGATCTTGGGTAACAGGCGCCGGAATGTGGCGACTAGGAGTTTTTCCACAATAGCTTCATTGCAGTGTTAATGTAAGCCTACTTGTGACAATAAAGATTATTATAATAATTATTATTATAAATTATTGGAGCGCATTTTGGGAATAGCTTTTGAATGTTGAACCTGCAAAAACCCATTTTAAATATAATATTTTCTTCTGAACTAAGGTCTCCACATTCTTGACCAATGCTCTTCAAATTTCAAATTACTTTTTTTTAAAAAAAGGACAATGAGTCAGTTTTAAATAAGAAAATTCTACATTCTAACCTAGCTGTGTGTCTGAAAACCCTGAGTGTGCCCTCCTGGAAATCTGCTGTAGAAACGCTTGTCCCAGCGGACAGCGGGTGTGGCGAAGGGGTGTTTCTTGCAGCAGGGTTACTGAGGAGCAACTAAGGTGGCTCGGCAGAACTGCCCTGTGAAGTGGGAGAGAGTTTAAATGTGAACTGTGTGGGGAGCCCTTTGCCTGGTATTACCCTGGAGAATGAGCTGTTGGGCAGTGTAACTGTGGTGCCTGTGGGGTTAAAGCCTTTTGGGGGATATCAGGGATGTGAACAGTGAATGGCCATCGCCTGGAAAATGGAAATAGCCTGTCAGGGGAACACCAGAGGAATAATAACTGCTATAAACTGGCATTGAACTAAAAGAGGGAGAAGGGAGTGGAAGTGATTGGCGAGACTGGCTGGTGAGGCGAGCTGGGTGTTTTCACTGTGCTGTTGTTCCCTGTTACTGTTGCCTTTGTTTTCAGACTGATTTTCAGATTTTTTTTTTGTGTGATGTTTTTCTTTTAACCCACCCGGTGGGTCCATCTATTCTGGAGCTATGCAAATCCCTTTGCTTATTCCTTTCGGTCCCAGTCTTTGTGTTGTGTTTTAATGGGAGCTGGTTCCTGAACATTCATATTCAGATGTATTTGGGTCGTTTAGACACATTGACTTTGTCAACAGGTGACGAATCGCTTTGAAGCGAGTGCACTATGGGAAAAATTACTTTTACTTTGTCTTAAAGGGTTGAGGAATAATCCTGATTTGATACGTGAATGCCAGAACTGGTCCGTGGACCGTGCAGTGGACTAATTTTAGATATTTATTCCTGTTTCTTGTTATTTATGGTGTATATGTTTCAGCGACACATCTGAAATAAAGAGAACTAAAATGTTGCATTTCTGTGAAGTCTTTTGCAACCTCACAATATCCCACAGCACTTCAGAGTGAATGAATTGCCTACGTGGAATGCACGGCACTAGAAACAGGCTATTCAGCGCAGCTAGTCTGCGTGGGCTTGTACCAGTCTCCTCCCATTCCCTTTTCTCTCCTCCACTTACTGGATTCCTTCTGAATAGTCAAAGCTGTTTGCTTCCTGTGGTGGCAAGCTTCACATTCTAACCACTCTGAAACCTGTCTGCTATTTCCCTATTGCATTATTCACTTCTATCTTGTAATTATCACCCTAATTTCAGATTCTCCCAAAGTGGGGATGTTCTCCAAATCTAGCCGGTCAAACGCATAGTTTTAAAGACCAACAAACGTACAAATTAGGAGCAGGATTTCTACCCCTGTAGCCAGACCCGAGCTGAGATCATGGGTGATCTAACTGTGGTCTCAGCTCTACTTTCCTGTCTACCCTGTGATGCGCAATCAATTACACTCAAGACGAAGTGATTCCATAACTGAAGGCTTTAATCTGCTAGAACCTGTTCCCCAGCAGCTTCGGTACAGAAAGTGAAGGCTGCTGGGACGGCACCATCTCTTATACCCCGCCTTCAGGGCGGAGCTACACAATACAGCCAATGGTAGACTCCTGGGTCTAACCAATGGTCATCAGCCTCTCAGGTACCG
This sequence comes from Scyliorhinus torazame, assembly GCF_047496885.1. Lineage (NCBI taxonomy): Eukaryota > Metazoa > Chordata > Chondrichthyes > Carcharhiniformes > Scyliorhinidae > Scyliorhinus > Scyliorhinus torazame. The sequence goes on from NC_092714.1 coordinate 1,720,246, forward strand.
CAATACCTGGTATTACCACATTCACCCCCTGTTAAAAAGGAGCCCGGCGGGGGTGGTGGCCAGCATTAATACTCTCCTTTAGCATGGTATGACCAGGTATGGAGGTACCGTGATGTTGAGGATATGTACAAAGTGTTCATAGTGCAGCAATCAGTCGATCGGGCGGCCTGGTCGTCCTTCTGGAGCGTCTGGGCTTTGGCGGTGATTCTGACGAGGGTCCCGGCGGTTGCGACCCCGGGAGCATGGTGTCGTCCTCCCTGGCAGCTTTGTCACCCCTAGGCGGCGCTGTAGGGGCAAAAGATTGACAGGGAGGGGGGGCGTCGGTGGGTGGTCGGGCCTAGGCAGGAGCGGCGGGAGTACTGACCCTCCAGTGAGGTGCTGTGGGGGTGGGGGCAATGGTTCGGGTGCTCGTGGGGTTCCGGCGGGCGCCAGGTCCCGAAGGGAGACTGTCTTGCCGGCCGTCAGGGAACGCCACGTAGGCGTACTGGGGGTTAGCGTGCAGCAGGTGGACCCTCTCGACCAACGGGTCCGACTTGTGCGCCCGCACGTGCTTCCGAAGCAGGATGGGGCCAGGTGTCGCTAGCCAGGTTGGGAGCGAGGTCCCGGAGGTGGACTTACTGGGGAAAACAAGGAGACGTTCATGAGGTGTCTGATTTGTGGTTGTACAGAGCAGTGACCGGATGGCGTGGAGGGCCATCGGGAGGACTTCTTGCCAACGGGAGACTGAGAGATCCCTCGACCGTAGGGCCAGTAGAACGGTCTTCCAGACCGTTCCGTTCTCTGGAAGACTGTCCTACTGGCCCTACGGTCCAGGAATCTCCCAGTCTCCCGCTGGCAGGAGGTCCTCCCGGATGCCCTCCACTCCATCCGGTCACTGCTGAGTACCACGACCAACCAAACACCTCACGAACGTCTCCTTGTCTTCCCCAGGAAGTCCTCCGCGACCTCGCTCCCAACCTGGCTGACAGCTCCTGGACACACCCTGCACCGCAAACACGTGCGGGCGCACAAGTCGGACCCATTGGTCGAGAGGGTCCACCTCCTAGACGCGAACCCTCAGCTCGCCTATGTGGCGTCCCCCAACGGCCGACAGGATACGGTCTCCCTACGGGACCTGGCGCCCGCTGGATCCCCACACCACCAATCCCACCTTCCCTCCCACCGGCGCAAACAGCCGCTCCCTTCCCAGGTGGATCGGTTCTCCCATCGGTCCTGTCTAGGGGTGATGAAGAAGCCGAAGCCACGCTCCCGGAGCCACAGATGCCCGAGCCGGCGCCTGCATCACCGCCAAAACTGCGACGATTGCAGAGGACGACCAGGGCCCCCGACTGACTAATTGCTTCATTCTGATATGTAAATAAATTTTGTAAATAGTTGCGATGTAACGAGGCAAAACCACTGTACTGATGTATACCGGGTACCTCCATAACCTCAACCTCTACCACTGTGTAATGCGAGGCCACCACCCCCGCCAGGCCGTTTTTTAAACCGGGGTTGAATGTGGTAGTCGGTATTAGAGGTATTACGGTACACTGTAATGCTGTAAGACCATTGGCGTAGGACGTACTGTTTTCATTGGTGAAGCTTGCCTGCTGGTTCCGCCCAGTAACGCGGAGTATAAGAGTCTGTGTCTCCCCAGCAGCTGCCTTCTGTACCTGCGCTGCTGGGGTAAACATCGAGTGTAATAAAGCCTTCAATTGTCTCCCCTCAATGGTGTGACCATGTCAGTGAGTGACTGACCCCCTTGATAGTGTGACCCTGTCACTGTGTGTCTAACTGACCATTCAAGAGTGTGACATTCTCACTGTGACTGACCCCTTGATAGTGTGACCCTGTCACTGTGTGTCTAACTGACCATTCAAGAGTGTGACATTCTCACTGTGTGACTGACCCCTCGATAGTGTGACCCTGTCACTGAGTGACTGACCCCTCGATAGTGTCACCCTGTTACTGTGTGACTGACCCCTTGATAGTGTGACCCTGTCACTGTGTGTCTAACTGACCATTCAAGAGTGTGACATTTTCACTGTGTGACTGACCATCGATAGTGTGACCCTGTCACTGTGTGACTGACCCCTCGATAGTGTGACCCTGTCAGTGTGTGACTGACACCTCGTTAGTGTGACCCTGTCATGTGTGACTGACCCCTCGATAGTGTGACCTTGTCACTGTGTAACTAACCCCTCGATAGTGTGACCCTGTTACTGTGTGACTGACCCCTCGTTAGTGTGACCCTGTCATGTGTGACTGACCCCTCGATAGTGCGACCCTGTCACTGTGTGACTGACCCCTCGTTAGTGTGACCCTGTCATGTGTGACTGACCCCTCGATAGTGTGACCCTGTCATGTGTGACTGACCCCTCGATAGTGTGACCCTGTCACTGACCCCTCGATAGTGTGACCCTGTCACTGTGTGACTGACCCCTCGATAGTGTGACCCTGTCATGTGTGACTGACCCCCGATAGTGTGACCCTGTCACCGTGTGACTGACCCCTCGATAGTGTGACCCTGTCAGTGTGTGACTGACCATCGATAGTGTGACCCTGTCACTGTGTGACTGACCCCTCAATAGTGTGACCCTGTCACTGTGTGACTGACCCCTCAATAGTGTGACCCTGTCACTGTGTGACTGACTCATCGATAGTGTGTCCCTGTCGCTGTGTGACTGACCACTCGACAGTGAGACCCTGTCACTGTGACTGACCCCTCGATAGTGTTACCCTGTCTCTGTGTGACTGACCCCTTGTTAATGTGACCCTGTAACTGTGTGAGTGACTCCTCAATAGTGTGACCCTGTCACTGTGTGACTGACCCCTCGATAGTGTGACCCTCTCACTGACTGACTGACCCCTCGATGGTGTGACCCTATCACTGACTGACCCCTCGATAGTGTGACCCCGTCAGTGAGTGACTGACCCCTCGATAGTGTGACCCTGTCAGTGTGTGACTGACCATCGATAGTGTGACCCTGTCAGTGTGTGACTGACCCCTCGATAGTGCGACCCTGTCACTGTGTGACTGACTCCTCGATCGTGTATCCCTGTCGCTGTGTGACTGACCACTCGACAGTGAGACCCTGTCACTGTGTGACTGACCCCTCGATCGTGTGACCCTGTCAGTGTGTGACTGACCCCTCGATAGAGTGACCCTGTCACTGTGTGACTGACCCCTCGACACACGACTCAGTGGCAAAATCTGGCTCCACCTCCATCTACAAGTGATATGGGCCTGGGTTTAGAGAACCCCAAAGAGTATCATGGAGTTCACCTGACCCACAACTTTTAATAGATTGTGGTTATGGGGAGCACACGGCCCACTCTATAGGTGTGGTACAGCAGAAATGGAAAAGTATTTTTTATCGCAAACAATGTTTATTCTATAAACTCAAGTTAACCTTTTTAAAACATACAGTGAACATCTTAACAACCCTTAATTCAAAGACAACCCCCAAAGAATACAGCACTAAGTAAACCTTTAAGCTGTCCTTTTAACATCCATATGACTTAAAACATCTTTTACCAGAAGCACATCAGGTTAAAGTCACCACTGTTATAAGTTTTAAATCACCAGGATCGATTTACAGTCTTTAGATTACAGAGAGAGACTCTAATACACCTTCTGGCTGTGACTGCAGCTATCCAGCTCTGAAAACTAAACTAAAACACACCGTGCAGCAAACAGCCTAAAATGAAAGTAAAAAGCTGACAGCCCAGCTCCACCCACTCTCTGACATCACTGCAGTAGTAAAGACCCATTTCTTAAAGGTACTCTCACTGCAGATATTTATATACACACCCATTTATAAACACCCATTTCTTAAAGATATTCTCACATGACACCTCCCCCCAAGAAAAAAAAATAAACCATCAACTTCAAGGTGGTTTCATTTTTCACCTTTTCACTATCCTTTAAGAAATGTATACAGTAAATATACTTTTTTTGTTTAAAAAAAAAACCAACACATGTAAACCGGTTCAATAATATAGTCCATTTCTGTTGTTCTTCCTCCAACTGAAATCCTTCTTGATTGACAGTCTCTTTGAACAAGAAGGTTTCTGCACGATCTGTCCATTTCTCTAAGCCTCGGCATTTCTCTTTAAAGTCAGATACTTTAGTTCAATCTGATCACAGAGTCCGTTGTAATTCTCCAATACAGGAGTATTGATTATCACAGCTTTCAGGCCGTCAAATGCCTGTTGAAACTCCGCTGTCCATTGAAATTTTCGACGTTTCTTCAGCAAGTCCATCAGTGGAGCAACCACGCTACAAACATTTTTCACAAATGTTCGATCAAATCCACTCATGCCAAGAAATCGCATTATTTCCCTTCGTCTTGCGGGTATCGGAAACTCCTCAATAACTGTTGGTTTCACATCCCGTGTGACCATTCGACCCTGTCCGATCGTATGGCCAAGGAAAGTGACTTGGACTTCTCCAAATTCACATTTGGCTAGGTTTACCACCAAACCCGCCTCCTGAAGTTGATCGAATAACTCCATCAGATGTTTTAAATGTTCTGTCCATGTCTGGCTGAAAATTACCAGATCGTCGATGTATACCGCACAATTGGGTAATCCTGAAACAACTTTGTTAGTTAACCGTTGAAATGTGGCTGGGGTGTTTTTCATGCCAAATGGCACAGCTTTGAATTGGTAAATACCATCTGGAGTCACAAAAGCTGAAATCTCCTTCGCCCTTTCGGATAAAGGTACCTGCCAGTAACCTTTAAGTAAATCCAGTTTGGAAATAAAAGCTGATTGTCCCACTTTCTCAATGCAATCCTCCAACCGTGGGATAGGATAAGAGTCCGTTCTTGTAACTGCATTAACCTTTCTATAGTCCACACACAACCGTTGGGTACTATCTGGTTTCGGTACCATCACTATGGGTGAGCTCCATTGGCTGCAACCCACTTCAATTATGCCATTTTTAAGCATACTCTCCATCTCTTTGTTAACCTGTGCCAATTTTAAAGGATTAAGTCTATATGGATGTTGTTTGATAGGAACAGCATTTCCCACATCTACATCATGTATAGCCATTTTAGTACTTAACAACTTATCTCCACAAACTTGCCCATGTGATATCAATAACTCTTTTGGGTCAGTCCATTTTTCCCCTGGAAGGTAACTCAACAAATTATCCCAATTTTTAAAATCATCCTCGTTTTCCAATTTAATTTGAGGAATGTCAAATTCACAGTCATCTGGATTTTGTTCGTCACTTTGAGTTAGAATCATTAAAACCTCCTTTTTCTCGCCTTCCCTTTCAAAGTACCTTTTAAGCATATTCACATGACACACTCGGTGAGTTTTCCTTCTATCTGGTGTTTTTACCACATAATTCACCTCACTTAATTTCCTTTCAATCTGATATGGTCCACAAAACCTTGCTTTTAAAGGCTCCCCTACCACTAGCAACAACACTAAAACTTTATCCCCACAGGCAAAACTACGAACTTTGGATTTCTTGTCCGCTACCCGTTTCATCACATTTTGTGCAACTTTTAAATGTTGTCTAGCCAATTCACCTGCTCTATTTAATCATTCCTTGAAATTTGACACGTAATCCAATAGTGTAATTTCCGATTTGTCACCCACCAATTTTTCTTTAATCAATTTACCTCATGACCAAAAATTAGTTCAAAAGAACTAAATTTGGTTGACTCATTAGGAGCATCCCTAATTGCAAACAGTACAAATGGAATTCCTTTATCCCAATCCTCTGGATAATCTTGACAATAAGCCCTCAACATTGTCTTTAATGTCTGATGCCACCTTTCTAACACTCCCTGCGATTCTGGATTGTACGCAGTTGATTTAAATTGTTTTGTTTCTAAGCTATCCATAACTTAATTGAATAGCCTAGAGGTAAAATTTGATCCTTGATCCGATTGTATTTTTGTGGGTTGTCCATATTTAGTAAAGAATTTAAGTAACTCCTCCACAATCTTTTTAGCTGTAATATTATGTACTGGAATGGCCTCTGGAAACCTAGTAGACACATCTATTATCGTCAAAAGATATTGATTCCCACTTTTTGTTTTAGGAAGCGGTCCTAGCAATCAATTAGGACCCTTGTAAAATGTTCCTCAAATGCTGGAATGGGTATTAAGGGCGCTGGTTTTATCACTGCTTGAGGTTTCCCTATCACTTGACGTGTGACATGATCGACAAAATTTGACCACATCTTTATGTAGTCCAGGCCAATAAAAATGTTTTGGGATTTTAGCTTGAGTTTTCCTTGTTCCCAAATGACCTCCCACTGGTACCTCATGCTGCAGCGCTGGGCTGAGAGGTGGCAAATGGAGTTTAATGCAGAAAAGTGTGAGGTGATTCATTTTGGAAGGAATAACAGGAAGACAGAGTACTGGGCTAATGGTAAGATTCTTGGCAGTGTGGATGAGCAGAGAGATCTCGGTGTCCATGTACATAGATCCCTGAAAGTTGCCACCCAGGTTGAGAGGGTTGTTAAGAAGGCGTACGGTGTGTTAGCTTTTATTGGTAGAGGGATTGAGTTTAGGAGCCATGAGGTCATGTTGCAGCTATACAACACTCTGGTGCGGCAGCATTTGGAGTATTGTGTGCAATTCTGGTCGCCGCATTATAGGAAGGATGTGGAAGCATTGGAAAGGGTGCAGAGGAGATTTACCAGAATGTTGCCTGGTATGGAGGGAAGATCTTATGAGGAAAGGCTGAGGGACTTGAGGCTGTTTTCGTTAGAGAGAAGAAGGTTAAGAGGTGACTTAATTGAGGCATACAAGATGATCAGAGGATTGGATAGGGTGGACAGTGAGAGCCTTTTTCCTTGGATGGTGATGTCTAGCACGAGGGGGCATAGCTTTAAATTGAGGGGAGATAGATATCAAAGAACAAAGAACAAAGAAATGTACAGCACAGGTACAGGCCCTTCGGCCCTCCAAGCCCGTGCCATGCTGCCCGACTAAAGTACAATCTTCTACACTTCCTGGGTCCGTATCCCTCTATTCCCATCCTATTCATGTATTTGTCAAGATGCCCCTTAAATGTCACTCTCGTCCCTGCTTCCACCACCTCCTCCGGTAGCGAGTTCCAGGCACCCACTACCCTCTGCGTAAAAAACTTGCCTCGTACATCTACTCTAAACCTTGCCCCTCTCACCTTAAACCTATGCCCCCTAGTAATTGACCCCTCTACCCTGGGGAAAAGCCTCTGACTATCCACTCTGTCTATGCCCCTCATAATTTTGTATACCTCTATCAGATCTCCCCTCAACCTCCTTCATTCCAGTGAGAACAAACCGAGTTTATTCAACCGCTCCTCATAGCTAATGCCGTCCATACCAGGCAACATTCTGGTAAATCTCTTCTGCACCCTCTCTAAAGCCTCCACATCCTTCTGGTAGTGTGGCGAGCAGAATTGAACACTATACTCCAAGTGTGGCCTAACTAAGGTTCTATACAGCTGCAACATGACTTGCCAATTCTTATACTCAATGCCCCGGCCAATGAAGGCAAGCATGCCGTATGCCTTCTTGACTACCTTCTCCACCTGTGTTGCCCCTTTCAATGACCTGTGGACCTGTACTCCTAAATCTCTTTGACTTTCAATGCTCTTGAGGGTTCTACCATTCACTGTATATTCCTTACCTGCATTAGACCTTCCAAAATGCATTACCTCACATTTGTCCGGATTAAACTCCATCTGCCATCTCTCCGCCCAAGTCTCCAAACAATCTAAATCCTGCTGTATCCTCCGACAGTCCTCATCGCTATCCGCAATTCCACCAACCTTTGTGTCGTCTGCAAACTTACTAATCAGACCAGTTACATTTTCCTCCAAATCATTTATATAGACTACAAAGAGCAAAGGTCCCAGCACTGATCCCTGTGGAACACCACTGGTCACAGCCCTCCAATGAAAAAAGCATCCTTCCATTGCTACTCTCTGCCTTCTATGGCCTAGCCAGTTCTGTATCCACCTTGCCAGCTCACCCCTGATCCCGTGTGACTTCACCTTTTGTACCAGTCTACCATGAGGGACCTTGTCAAAGGCCTTACTGAAGTCTATATAGACAACATCCACTGCCTTACCTGCATCAATCATCTTAGTGACCTCGAAAAACTCTATCAAGTTAGTGAGACACGACCTCCCCTTCACAAAACCGTGCTGCCTCCCACTAATACGTCCATTTGCTTCCAAATGGGAGTAGATCCTGTCTCGAAGAATTCTCTCCAGTAATTTCCCTACCACTGAAATAAGGCTCACCGGCCTGTAGTTCCCGGGATTATCCTTGCTACCCTTCTTAAACAGAGGAACAACATTGGCTATTCTCCAGTCCTCCGGGACATCCCCTGAAGACAGCGAGGATCTAAAGATTTCTGTCAAGGCCTCAGCAATTTCCTCTCCAGCCTCCTTCAGTATTCTGGGGTAGATCCCATCAGGCCCTGGGGACTTATCTACCTTAATATTTTTTAAGACACCCAACACCTCGTCTTTTTGGATCTCAATGTGACCCAGGCTATCTACACCCCCTTCTCCAGACTCAACATCTACCAATTTCTTCTCTTTGGTGAATACTGATGCAAAGTATTCATTTAGTACCTCGCCCATTTCCTCTGGCTCCACACATAGATTCCCTTGCCTATCCTTCAGTGGGATGTCAAAGGTAGGTCTTTACTCAGAGAGTCGTAAAGGCGTGGAATGCCCTGCCTGCAACAGTAGTGGACTCGCCAACACTAAGGGCATTGAAATGGTCATTGGATAGACATATGGACGATAAGGGAATAGTGTAGATGGGCTTTAGAGTGGTTTCACAGGTCGGCGCAACATCGAGGGCCGAAGGGCCTGTACTGCGCTGTAATGTTCTATGTTCTAACTTGCAACACCTGCTCTCTGTACCCTACTGGCAATACTACTTGATGAACTTCTGCCCACTTTTCATCCGCCTGCCTATGTAAAGGTCTCCATTTTCTCATCAAGACATCATTTTTACGGTAATGACACTCTGGTATATTCTCCGATTCCTCTTCCGTATATGCTTTCTGATACATCCGTTTTATTTCTACATCTTTCTGTTGTAACTCCGCCAATTTTCCTGAACTAAAAATATCCACCTCATCCTCCACCTGTTCTTGTTCTTTTTCAACCATCTGATCAAAAATCGTTTCTGATAATTGCACTTCAACTTCATCTTCACTCTTTGATTTCTCCTCTTGTTTTAACCTGTGACTTTGCGACCTTGTTATTACACAATCCGGAAAAATCCCAGGATATTCGTCCTTCAACACTTCAGTTGTCTGATTTTCCACTGGCTTATCAACCACCGTAGGCATCACTCCCACCTGCGATCCAGCTATATCATTACAAAAGATAAACTGTATTCCTGGACAAGATCGTTTCTCTATTGCTTCTACTAACACTTCACCACTCTTTACTGTGCCACCCCCAGTAAACACTGTTCACCACTGTCACTGTTTATTATTATAAACAGTGAGACAGGAACAAATAGACCCCAAAGAGATGTGGGCAGGTTAAGTGAGCGAGAATATGACAGTCAGGACTTAATGTGGGAAACGATAAAGTTACCCGCTTTGGTAGGATAAATGGAAAAGCAGAATATTATTTATTGATGAGATGTCTGAGAGTTGCTTTCAGAGTGAACTGGAAGTGAGTCACAAAGTTATCAGACAGGTTCAGCAAGCAATTAGGAAGGCAAATGGCATTTTGTACCCCAATCCCTTTATAATAAAGGTTAAGAATAAAACCAGCCTTGCTACAATTATAAGAACATAAGAACTAGGAGCAGGAGTAGGCCATCTGGCCCCTCGAGCCTGCTCCGCTATTTAATGAGATCATGGCTGATCTTTTGTGGACTCAGCTCCACTTTCCGGCCCGAACACCATAACCCTTAATCCCTTTATTCTTTAGAAAGGTATCTATCTTTTTCTTAAAAACATTTAAAGAAGGAGCCTCAACTGCTTCACTGGGCAAGGAATTCCAGAGATTCACAACCCTTTGGGTGAAGAAGTTCCTCCTAAACTCAGTCCTAAATCTACTTCCCCTTATTTTGAGGCTATGCCACCTAGTTCTGCTTTCCCCGACCAGTGGAAACAACCTGCCGCATCTATCCTATCTATTCCCTTCATAATTTTATATGTTTCAATTAGATCCCCCCGCATCCTTCTAAACTCCAATGAGTACAGTCCCAGTCTACTCAACCTCTCGTCATAATCTAATCCCCTCAACTCTGGGATCAACCTAGTGAATCTCCTCTGCACTCCCTCCAGTGCCAATATGTCCTTTCTCAGGTAAGGAGACCAAAACTGAACACAATACTCCAGATGTGGCCTCAACAGCACCTTATACAATTGCAGCATAACCTCACTAGTCTTGAACTCCATCCCTCTAGCAATGAAAGACAAAACTCGATTAGCCTTCTTAATCACCTGTTGCACCTGCACACCAACTTTTTGCGACTCGTGCACCAGCACACCCAGGTCCCTCTGCACAGCAGCATGTTTTAACATCTTACCGTTTAAATAATAATCCATTCTGCTGTTATTCCTCCCAAAATGGATAGCCTCACACTTGGCAACATTGAATTCCATCTGCCAGACCCTAACCCATTCACCTAACCTATCCAAATCCTTCTGCAGACTTCCGGTATCCTCTGCACTTTTTGCTTTACCACTCATCCTAGTGTCGTCTGCAAACTTTGACACATTGCACTTGGTCCCCAACTCCAAATCATCTATGTAAATTATGAACAACTGTGGGCCCAACACTGATCCTTGAGGGACCCCACTAGTTACAGATTGCCAACCAGAGAAACACCCATTTATCCCCACTCTCTGCTTTCTGCTAGTTAACCAATCCTTTACCCATGCTACCACTTTACCCTCAATGCCATGCATCTTTAGTTTATGCAGCAACCTTTTGTGTGGCACCTTGTCAAAAGCTTTCTGGAAATCCAGATATACCACATCCATTGGCTCCCCGTTATCTACTGCACTGGTAACGTCCTCAAAAAATTCTACCAAATTAGTCAGACACGACCTACCCTTTATGAACCCATGCTGCGTCTGCCCAATGGGACAATTTCCCTCCAGGTGCCCCGCTATTTCCTCCTTAATGATAGATTCCAGCATTTTCCCTACAACCAAAATTAAGCTTACCGGCCTATAATTACCCGCTTTCTGCCGACCTCCTTTTTTAAACAGTGGTGTCACGTTTGCTACTTTCCAATCCTCTGGGACCACCCCAGAGTCTAGTGAATTTTGATAAATTATCACTAGTGCGTTTACAATTTCCGTAGCCATCTCTTTTAACACTCTGGGATGCATCCCATCAGGGCCAGGAGACTTGTCTACCTTTAGCCCCATTAGCATGCCCAATACTGCCTCCTTAGTGATAACAATCATCTCAAGGTCCTCACCTATCATATCTTTATTTCCATCAGTCACTGGCATGTTATTTGTGTCTTCCACTGTGAAGACTGACCCAAAAAACCTGTTCAGCTCCTCAGCCATTTCCCCGTCTCCTATTATTAAATCTCCCTTCTCATCTTCCAAAGGACCAATATTTACCTTAGCCACTCTTTCTTGTCTTATATATTTGTAGAAGCTTTTACTATCTGCTTTTATGTTCTGAGCAAGTTTACTTTCATAATCTACCTTGCTCTTCTTTATGGCTTTTTTAGTAGCTTTCTGTTGTCCCCTAAAGATTTCCCAGTCCTCTAGTCTCCCACTAATTTTTGCCACTTTGTATGTTTTTTCCTTCAATTTGATACTCTCCCTCACCTCCTTAGATATCCACGGTCGATTTTTCCCCTTTCTACCATCTTTCTTTTTTGTCGGTATGAACCTTTCCTGAACACTGTGAAAGATCGCTCGGAAGGTTCTCAACTGTTCCTCAACTGCTTCACCATGAAGTCTTTGCTCCCAGTCTACCTTAGCTAGTTCTTCTCTCATCCCATTGTAATCGCCTTTGTTTAAGCACAAAACACTAGTGTTTGATTTTACCTTGTCATCCTCCAACTGTATTTTAAATTCCACCATATTGTGGTCGCTCCTTCCAAGAGGATCCCGAACTATGAGATAATTAATCAATCCTGCCTCATTACACAGGACCAGATCTAGGACCGCTTGTTCCCTTGTAGGTTCCATTACATACTGTTCCAGGGAATTATCCCGGACACATTCTATAAACTCCTCCTCAAGGCTGCCTTTACCAACCTGGTTAAACCAATCGATATGCAGATTAAAATCTTCCATGATAACCGCTGTACCATTTCTACATGCATCCGTTATTTCTTTGTTTATTGCCTGCCCTACCATCCTGTTACTATTTGGTGACCTATAGACTACTCCTATCAATGACCTTTTCGCCTTACTATTCCTGATTTCCACCCAAATTGATTCAACTTTGTCCTCCATAGCACCAATATCATCCCTTACTATTGCCCGGATGCCATCCTTAAACAACAAAGTTACACCACCGCCCTTACCGTCCATTCTATCCTTTCGTATAATCTGATACCCTTGGATATTTAACTCCCAATCGTGACCATCTTTTAACCATGTTTCAGTAATGGCCACTAAATCATAGTCATTCACGATGATTTGCGCCATCAACTCATTCACCTTATTCCGAATACTACGAGCATCCACGTGATTTATACAGGTGATTGGTAAGACCTGGAGCATTATGTCCAACTTTCCTCCCCTTTTTTTCTTATTACTTTCTCAGAGTTACAAAGCCAGAGGTCAGAGTGTGGACAGGGGAGAACCCCGAATCCAGCTCCTTGGTCAGAGTGTGGACGGGGCGAACCCCGAATCCAGCTCCTTGGTCAGAGTGTGGACGGGGCGAACCCCGAATCCAGCTCCTTGGTCAGAGTGTGGACGGGGCGAACCCCGAATCCAGCTCCTTGGTCAGAGTGTGGACAGGGGCGAACCCCGAATCCAGCTCCTTGGTCAGAGTGTGGATGGGGCGAACCCCTAATCCAGCTCCTTGGTCAGAGTGTGGACGGGGGTGAACCCCGAATCCAGCTCCTTGGTCAGAGTGTGGACAGGGGCAAACCCCCAATCCAGCTCCTTGGTCAGAGTGTGGATGGGGCGAACCCCCAATCCAGCTCCTTGGTCAGAGTGTGGACAGGGACAAACCCCCAATCCAGCTCCTTGGTCAGAGTGTGGACAGGGGCGAACCCCCAATCCAGCTCCTTGGTCAGAGTGTGGACAGGGGCGAACCCCTAATCCAGCTCCTTGGTCAGAGTGTGGATGGGGCGAACCCCGAATCCAGCTCCTTGGTCAGAGTGTGGACGGGGCAAACCCCAAATCCAGCTCCTTGGTCAGTGTGTGGACAGGGGCGAACCCCGAATCCAGCTCCTTGGTCAGAGTGTGGACGGGGCGGATCCCCAATCCAGCTCCTTGGTCAGAGTGTGGACAGGGGCGAACCCCTAATCCAGCTCCTTGGTCAGAGTGTGGATGGGGCGAACCCCGAATCCAGCTCCTTGGTCAGAGTGTGGACGGGGCAAACCCCAAATCCAGCTCCTTGGTCAGAGTGTGGACGGGGCGGATCCCCAATCCAGCTCCTTGGTCAGAGTGTGGACAGGGGCGAACCCCTAATCCAGCTCCTTGGTCAGAGTGTGGATGGGGCGAACCCCGAATCCAGCTCCTTGGTCAGAGTGTGGACAGGGGCGAACCCCGATTCCAGCTCCTTGGTCAGAGTGTGGACAGGGGCGAACCCCCAATCCAGCTCCTTGGTCAGAGTGTGGACAGGGGCGAACCCCCAATCCAGCTCCTTGGTCAGAGTGTGGACAGGAGCGAACCCCCAATCCAGCTCCTTGGTCAGAGTGTGGACGGGGCGGATCCCCAATCCAGCTCCTTGGTCAGAGTGTGGACAGGGGCGAACCCCGAATCCAGCTCCTTGGTCAGAGTGTGGACAGGGGCGGATCCCCAATCCAGCTCCTTGGTCAGAGTGTGGACAGGGGCGAACCCCGAATCCAGCTCCTTGGTCAGAGTATGGACGGGGGTGAACCCCCAATCCAGCTCCTTGGTCAGAGTGTGGACGGAGCGAACCCCGAATCCAGCTCCTTGGTCAGAGTGTGGACAGGGGCGAACCCCCAATCCAGCTCCTTGGTCAGAGTGTGGACGGGGGCAAACCCCAAATCCAGCTCCTTGGTCAGAGTGTGGACAGGGGCGAACCCCCAATCCAGCTCCTTGGTCAGAGTGTGGACAGGGGCAAACCCCCAATCCAGCTCCTTGGTCAGAGTGTGGACAGGGGCGAACCCCCAATCCAGCTCCTTGGTCAGAGTGTGGACGGGGCGAACCCCCAATCCAGCTCCTTGGTCAGAGTGTGGACAGGGGCGAACCCCGAATCCAGCTCCTTGGTCAGAGTGTGGACAGGGGCGAACCCCCAATCCAGCTCCTTGGTCAGAGTGTGGACAGGGGCGAACCCCCAATCCAGCTCCTTGGTCAGAGTGTGGACAGGGGCGAACCCCCAATCCAGCTCCTTGGTCAGAGTGTGGACAGGGGTGAACCCCCAATCCAGCTCCTTGGTCAGAGTGTGGACAGGGGCGAACCCCCAATCCAGCTCCATGGTCAGAGTGTGGACAGGGGCGAACCCCGATTCCAGCTCCTTGGTCAGAGTGTGGACAGGGGCGAACCCCCAATCCAGCTCCTTGGTCAGAGTGTGGACGGGGCGGATCCCCAATCCAGCTCCTTGGTCAGAGTGTGGACAGGGGCGAACCCCCAATCCAGCTCCTTGGTCAGAGTGTGGACGGGGCGAACCCCCAATCCAGCTCCTTGGTCAGAGTGTGGACGGGGCGGATCCCGAATCCAGCTCCTTGGTCAGAGTGTGGACAGGGGCGAACCCCCAATCCAGCTCCTTGGTCAGAGTGTGGACAGGGGCGAACCCCCAATCCAGCTCCTTGGTCAGAGTGTGGACAGGGGCGAACCCCGAATCCAGCTCCTTGGTCAGAGTGTGGACAGGGGCGAACCCCTAATCCAGCTCCTTGGTCAGAGTGTGGACAGGGGCGAACCCCCAATCCAGCTCCTTGGTCAGAGTGTGGACAGGGGCGGATCCCGAATCCAGCTCCTTGGTCAGAGTGTGGACAGGGGCGAACCCCCAATCCAGCTCCTTGGTCAGAGTGTGGACAGGGGCGAACCCCCAATCCAGCTCCTTGGTCAGAGTGTGGACAGGGGCGAACCCCCAATCCAGCTCCTTGGTCAGAGTGTGGACAGGGGCGAACCCCGAATCCAGCTCCTTGGTCAGAGTGTGGACAGGGGCGAACCCCTAATCCAGCTCCTTGGTCAGAGTGTGGACGGGGCAAACCCCGAATCCAGCTCCTTGGTCAGAGTGTGGACAGGGGCGAACCCCGAATCCAGCTCCTTGGTCAGAGTGTGGACAGGGGCGAACCCCCAATCCAGCTCCTTGGTCAGAGTGTGGACAGGGGCGAACCCCCAATCCAGCTCCTTGGTCAGAGTGTGGACAGGGGCGAACCCCCAATCCAGCTCCTTGGTCAGAGTGTGGACAGGGGCGAACCCCGAATCCAGCTCCTTGGTCAGAGTGTGGACAGGGGCGAACCCCCAATCCAGCTCCTTGGTCAGAGTGTGGACGGGGCGGATCCCCAATCCAGCTCCTTGGTCAGAGTGTGGACAGGGGCGTACCCTGATTCCAGCTCCTTGGTCAGAGTGTGGACGGGGCGAACCCCCAATCCAGCTCCTTGGTCAGAGTGTGGACGGGGCGGATCCCGAATCCAGCTCCTTGGTCAGAGTGTGGACGGGGCGAACCCCCAATCCAGCTCCTTGGTCAGAGTGTGGACGGGGCGGATCCCGAATCCAGCTCCTTGGTCAGAGTGTGGACAGGGGCGAACCCCCAATCCAGCTCCTTGGTCAGAGTGTGGACAGGGGTGAACCCCGAATCCAGCTCCTTGGTCAGAGTGTGGACAGGGGCGAACCCCGATTCCAGCTCCTTGGTCAGAGTGTGGACAGGGGCGAACCCCCAATCCAGCTCCTTGGTCAGAGTGTGGACAGGGGCGAACCCCCAATCCAGCTCCTTGGTCAGAGTGTGGACGGGGCGAACCCCCAATCCAGCTCCTTGGTCAGAGTGTGGACGGGGCGGATCCCGAATCCAGCTCCTTGGTCAGAGTGTGGACAGGGGCGAACCCCGAATCCAGCTCCTTGGTCAGAGTGTGGACAGGGGCGGATCCCGAATCCAGCTCCTTGGTCAGAGTGTGGACAGGGGCGAACCCCCAATCCAGCTCCTTGGTCAGAGTGTGGACAGGGGCGAACCCCCAATCCAGCTCCTTGGTCAGAGTGTGGACAGGGGCGAACCCCCAATCCAGCTCCTTGGTCAGAGTGTGGACGGGGCAAACCCCGAATCCAGCTCCTTGGTCAGAGTGTGGACGGGGCGAACCCCGAATCCAGCTCCTTGGTCAGAGTGTGGACAGGGGCGAACCCCCAATCCAGCTCCTTGGTCAGAGTGTGGACAGGGGCGAACCCCCAATCCAGCTCCTTGGTCAGAGTGTGGACGGGGCGAACCCCCAATCCAGCTCCTTGGTCAGAGTGTGGACAGGGGCGGATCCCGAATCCAGCTCCTTGGTCAGAGTGTGGACGGGGCGAACCCCCAATCCAGCTCCTTGGTCAGAGTGTGGACAGGGGGCGAACCCCGAATCCAGCTCCTTGGTCAGAGTGTGGACGGGGCGAACCCCCAATCCAGCTCCTTGGTCAGAGTGTGGACAGGGGCGAACCCCCAATCCAGCTCCTTGGTCAGAGTGTGGACGGGGCAAACCCCGAATCCAGCTCCTTGGTCAGAGTGTGGACAGGGGCGAACCCCCAATCCAGCTCCTTGGTCAGAGTGTGGACAGGGGCGAACCCCCAATCCAGCTCCTTGGTCAGAGTGTGGACGGGGCGAACCCCCAATCCAGCTCCTTGGTCAGAGTGTGGACAGGGGCGAACCCCCAATCCAGCTCCTTGGTCAGAGTGTGGACGGGGCGAACCCCGAATCCAGCTCCTTGGTCAGAGTGTGGACAGGGGCGAACCCCCAATCCAGCTCCTTGGTCAGAGTGTGGACAGGGGCGAACCCCCAATCCAGCTCCTTGGTCAGAGTGTGGACGGGGCGAACCCCCAATCCAGCTCCTTGGTCAGAGTGTGGACAGGGGCGAACCCCCAATCCAGCTCCTTGGTCAGAGTGTGGACGGGGCGAACCCCGAATCCAGCTCCTTGGTCAGAGTGTGGACAGGGGGCGAACCCCGAATCCAGCTCCTTGGTCAGAGTGTGGACGGGGCGAACCCCCAATCCAGCTCCTTGGTCAGAGTGTGGACAGGGGCGAACCCCCAATCCAGCTCCTTGGTCAGAGTGTGGACGGGGGTGAACCCCGAATCCAGCTCCTTGGTCAGAGTGTGGACAGGGGCGAACCCCGATTCCAGCTCCTTGGTCAGAGTGTGGACAGTGGCGAACCCCCAATCCAGCTCCTTGGTCAGAGTGTGGACGGGGCAAACCCCCAATCCAGCTCCTTGGTCAGAGTGTGGACAGGGGCGAACCCCCAATCCAGCTCCTTGGTCAGAGTGTGGACAGGGGCGAACCCCCAATCCAGCTCCTTGGTCAGAGTGTGGACAGGGGCGAACCCCCAATCCAGCTCCTTGGTCAGAGTGTGGATGGGGCGAACCCCGAATCCAGCTCCTTGGTCAGAGTGTGGACAGGGGCGAACCCCGAATCCAGCTCCTTGGTCAGAGTGTGGACAGGGGCGAACCCCCAATCCAGCTCCTTGGTCAGAGTGTGGACAGGGGCGAACCCCCAATCCAGCTCCTTGGTCAGAGTGTGGACGGGGGTGAACCCCGAATCCAGCTCCTTGGTCAGAGTGTGGACAGGGGCGAACCCCCAATCCAGCTCCTTGGTCAGAGTGTGGACGGGGGTGAACCCCCAATCCAGCTCCTTGGTCAGAGTGTGGACAGGGGCGAACCCCCAATCCAGCTCCTTGGTCAGAGTGTGGACAGGGGCGAACCCCCAATCCAGCTCCTTGGTCAGAGTGTGGACAGGGGCGAACCCCCAATCCAGCTCCTTGGTCAGAGTGTGGACAGGGGCGAACCCCCAATCCAGCTCCTTGGTCAGAGTGTGGACAGGGGCGAACCCCCAATCCAGCTCCTTGGTCAGAGTGTGGACAGGGGCGAACCCCGATTCCAGCTCCTTGGTCAGAGTGTGGACGGGGCGGATCCCGAATCCAGCTCCTTGGTCAGAGTGTGGACAGGGGCGAACCCCGAATCCAGCTCCTTGGTCAGAGTGTGGACAGGGGCGAACCCCCAATCCAGCTCCTTGGTCAGAGTGTGGACAGGGGTGAACCCCGAATCCAGCTCCTTGGTCAGAGTGTGGACGGGGCGAACCCCGAATCCAGCTCCTTGGTCAGAGTGTGGACGGGGCAAACCCCCAATCCAGCTCCTTGGTCAGAGTGTGGACGGGGCAAACCCCGAATCCAGCTCCTTGGTCAGAGTGTGGACAGGGGCGAACCCCCAATCCAGCTCCTTGGTCAGAGTGTGGACGGGGGCGAACCCCCAATCCAGCTCCTTGGTCAGAGTGTGGACGGAGCGAACCCCCAATCCAGCTCCTTGGTCAGAGTGTGGACAGGGGCGAACCCCGAATCCAGCTCCTTGGTCAGAGTGTGGACAGGGGCGAACCCCCAATCCAGCTCCTTGGTCAGAGTGTGGACGGGGCGAACCCCCAATCCAGCTCCTTGGTCAGAGTGTGGACAGGGGCGGATCCCCAATCCAGCTCCTTGGTCAGAGTGTGGACGGGGCGAACCCCCAATCCAGCTCCTTGGTCAGAGTGTGGACAGGGGCGGATCCCCAATCCAGCTCCTTGGTCAGAGTGTGGACAGGGGCGAACCCCGAATCCAGCTCCTTGGTCAGAGTGTGGACAGGGGCGAACCCCCAATCCAGCTCCTTGGTCAGAGTGTGGACAGGGGCAAACCCCTAATCCAGCTCCTTGGTCAGAGTGTGGACAGGGGCGAACCCCCAATCCAGCTGCTTGGTCAGAGTGTGGACAGGGGCGAACCCCCAATCCAGCTCCTTGGTCAGAGGGTGGACGGGGCGAACCCCTAATCCAGCTCCTTGGTCAGAGTGTGGACAGGGGCGGATCCCGAATCCAGCTCCTTGGTCAGAGTGTGGACAGGGGCGAACCCCCAATCCAGCTCCTTGGTCAGAGTGTGGACGGGGGCGAACCCCGAATCCAGCTCCTTGGTCAGAGTGTGGACAGGGGCGAACCCCCAATCCAGCTCCTTGGTCAGAGTGTGGACAGGGGCGAACCCCGAATCCAGCTCCTTGGTCAGAGTGTGGACAGGGGCGAACCCCCAATCCAGCTCCTTGGTCAGAGGGTGGACGGGGCGAACCCCCAATCCAGCTCCTTGGTCAGAGTGTGGACAGGGGCGGATCCCCAATCCAGCTCCATGGTCAGAGTGTGGACGGGGCGAACCCCCAATCCAGCTCCTTGGTCAGAGTGTGGACAGGGGCGGATCCCGAATCCAGCTCCTTGGTCAGAGTGTGGACAGGGGCGAACCCCGAATCCAGCTCCTTGGTCAGAGTGTGGACGGGGCGAACCCCGAATCCAGCTCCTTGGTCAGAGTGTGGACAGGGGCGAACCCCCAATCCAGCTCCTTGGTCAGAGTGTGGACAGGGCAAACCCCGAATCCAGCTCCTTGGTCAGAGTGTGGACAGGGGCGAACGCCGAATCCAGCTCCTTGGTCAGAGTGTGGACAGGGGTGAACCCCCAATCCAGCTCCTTGGTCAGAGTGTGGACAGGGGCGAACCCCGATTCCAGCTCCTTGGTCAGAGTGTGGACAGGGGCGAACCCCCAATCCAGCTCCTTGGTCAGAGTGTGGACAGGGGCGAACCCCGATTCCAGCTCCTTGGTCAGAGTGTGGACAGGGGCGAACCCCCGAATCCAGCTCCTTGGTCAGAGTGTGGATAGGGGCGAACCCCCAATCCAGCTCCTTGGTCAGAGTGTGGACGGGGGCGAACCCCGAATCCAGCTCCTTGGTCAGAGTGTGGACAGGGGCGAACCCCGAATCCAGCTCCTTGGTCAGAGTGTGGACGGGGGCGAACCCCGAATCCAGCTCCTTGGTCAGAGTGTGGACAGGGGCGAACCCCGATTCCAGCTCCTTGGTCAGAGTGTGGACAGGGGCGAACCCCCAATCCAGCTCCTTGGTCAGAGTGTGGACAGGGGCGAACCCCCAATCCAGCTCCTTGGTCAGAGTGTGGACAGGGGCGAACCCCGAATCCAGCTCCTTGGTCAGAGTGTGGACAGGGGCGAACCCCCAATCCAGCTCCTTGGTCAGAGTGTGGACAGGGGCGAACCCCCAATCCAGCTCCTTGGTCAGAGTGTGGACGGGGGCGAACCCCGAATCCAGCTCCTTGGTCAGAGTGTGGACGGGGCGAACCCCTAATCCATCTCCTTGGTCAGAGTGTGGACGGGGGCGAACCCCGAATCCAGCTCCTTGGTCAGAGTGTGGACGGGGGCGAACCCCCAATCCAGCTCCTTGGTCAGAGTGTGGACAGGGGCGAACCCCGAATCCAGCTCCTTGGTCAGAGTGTGGACGGGGCGAACCCCCAATCCAGCTCCTTGGTCAGAGTGTGGACGGGGTGAACCCCCAATCCAGCTCCTTGGTCAGAGTGTGGACAGGGGCGAACCCCGAATCCAGCTCCGTGGTCAGAGTGTGGACAGGGGCGAACCCCCAATCCAGCTCCTTGGTCAGAGTGTGGACAGGGGCGAACCCCGAATCCAGCTCCTTGGTCAGAGTGTGGACGGGGCGAACCCCGAATCCAGCTCCTTGGTCAGAGTGTGGACAGGGGCGAACCCCGAATCCAGCTCCTTGGTCAGAGTGTGGACGGGGGTGAACCCCCAATCCAGCTCCTTGGTCAGAGTGTGGACAGGGGCGGATCCCCAATCCAGCTCCTTGGTCAGAGTGTGGACGGGGCGGATCCCCAATCCAGCTCCTTGGTCAGAGTGCGGACAGGGCGAACCCCGAATCCAGCTCCTTGGTCAGAGTGTGGACAGGGGCGAACCCCCAATCCAGCTCCTTGGTCAGAGTGTGGATGGGGCGAACCCCCAATCCAGCTCCTTGGTCAGAGTGTGGACAGGGGCGAACCCCGATTCCAGCTCCTTGGTCAGAGTGTGGACAGGGGCGAACCCCCAATCCAGCTCCTTGGTCAGAGTGTGGACGGGGGTGAACCCCGAATCCAGCTCCTTGGTCAGAGTGTGGACGGGGCGAACCTCGAATCCAGCTCCTTGGTCAGAGTGTGGACAGGGGCGAACCCCCAATCCAGCTCCTTGGTCAGAGTGTGGACAGGGGCGAACCCCGAATCCAGCTCCTTGGTCAGAGTGTGGACAGGGGCGAACCCCGAATCCAGCTCCTTGGTCAGAGTGTGGACGGGGGCGAACCCCCAATCCAGCTCCTTGGTCAGAGTGTGGACAGGGCGAACCCCGAATCCAGCTCCTTGGTCAGAGTGTGGACGGGGCGGATCCCGAATCCAGCTCCTTGGTCAGAGTGTGGACAGGGGCGAACCCCGAATCCAGCTCCTTGGTCAGAGTGTGGACGGGGCAAACCCCCAATCCAGCTCCTTGGTCAGAGTGTGGACAGGGGTGAACCCCCAATCCAGCTCCTTGGTCAGAGTGTGGACGGGGCGAACCCCGAATCCAGCTCCTTGGTCAGAGTGTGGACGGGGCGAACCCCGAATCCAGCTCCTTGGTCAGAGTGTGGACGGGGCGAACCCCGAATCCAGCTCCTTGGTCAGAGTGTGGACAGGGGCGAACCCTGATTCCAGCTCCTTGGTCAGAGTGTGGACAGGGGCGAACCCCCAATCCAGCTCCGTGGTCAGAGTGTTGACGGGGCGAACCCCCAATCCAGCTCCTTGGTCAGAGTGTGGACAGGGGCGAACCCCTAATCCAGCTCCTTGGTCAGAGTGTGGACAGGGGCGGATCCCGAATCCAGCTCCTTGGTCAGAGTGTGGACAGGGGCGAACCCCGAATCCAGCTCCTTGGTCAGAGTGTGGACGGGGCGAACCCCCAATCCAGCTCCTTGGTCAGAGTGTGGACGGGGCGGATCCCGAATCCAGCTCCTTGGTCAGAGTGTGGACAGGGGCGAACCCCGAATCCAGCTCCGTGGTCAGAGTGTGGACAGGGGCGAACCCCGAATCCAGCTCCTTGGTCAGAGTGTGGACAGGGGCGAACCCCCAATCCAGCTCCTTGGTCAGAGTGTGGACGGGGGCGAACCCCGAATCCAGCTCCTTGGTCAGAGTGTGGACAGGGGCGGATCCCGAATCCAGCTCCTTGGTCAGAGTGTGGACAGGGGCGAACCCCCAATCCAGCTCCTTGGTCAGAGTGTGGACAGGGGCGAACCCCCAATCCAGCTCCTTGGTCAGAGTGTGGACGGGGCGGATCCCGAATCCAGCTCTTTGGTCAGAGTGTGGACAGGGGCGAACCCCCAATCCAGCTCCTTGGTCAGAGTGTGGACAGGGGCAAACCCCCAATCCAGCTCCTTGGTCAGAGTGTGGACAGGGGCGAACCCCTAATCCAGCTCCTTGGCTCCAAAAAACAATTCAAATTCAATCCAATTCATGGTCACCACAAGAGAGACATACCCGATCCAGGCATCACACCTGACCTCATGTTCCCCTTAGCCAAACGGCATGCCTCCTTTCAGTTCAGACATTTACCACTCTGCTCTCGCAGCTGTGCCCCACGGTACGATTTGAGAGAGGAACAGGCTGAGTCTCCTGCATGTCCTCAATCAAGGTCATCACATTGCTGATTGTGTACAATTCGTCTCTTGTGTTTCAACTTCACAACACTTTAAAAAACATTTTGTTTTCTGGAAAGAGCTGTGGCTTCTGAAGGGCACCACAGAAATGAAAAGCTTCCGTCTTTTTTTCAAACAAAAATTATTTTCACATTTCTAAGTTTCAAATCATTTGCAAATTTCAAAATTTTGAGTCACTGCCTTTACTCAGGAGCAAACTGGAAATGAAGGTTCCACTTTTACCAGCTCCGGTAAGATGTGTTTGGAAAATAACCATCATGCTGAGAGTCAGAGTTCATTGTCGTCTGACAGCACTTAGCATCACAGGCACCTGATCATCAGCTTTTCTCTGGAGTGTAATAGCAGCTGCAAACTTAATATAGGCCATAGTTATTCGAATGGAGTCACTGAAACACAGGCAGCTGGCAGCTGACATTAGAAGGGATCTAAAATTCTTCTGTAGTTGACAATAACAGGGTGGTAAGAAGGGGGAGCTGGTGCCAGAGTGGTCATATCACTGGGTTAGTAACTCAGAGGCCCAGCCTAATGCTCGGGAAAGGGTTCAATTCCCACCACAGCAGCTGGTGGAATGTAAATTCAATTAATAAATCTGGAATATCAGATTTCTAGTCTCAGAGGGAAATCTGCTGCCCTTACCTGGTCTGTCCTACACGTGACTCCAGACCCACAGAAATGTGGTTGACTCTTAACCTCTTTCTAAAGTTGTAGCAAAGTCTAAAAGGAACAAAACCGGACGGACCACCATGTAATTGGAGGGCTGTGACTAGTGGTGTTCCGCAGGGATCAGTGCTGGGATCAGGGGTGAGCTGGCAAGGTGGATACAGAACTGGCTAGGCCATAGAAGGCAGAGGGTAGCAATGGAAGGATGCTTTTCTAATTGGAGGGCTGTGACCAGTGGTGTTCCACAGGGATCAGTGCTGGGACCTTTGCTGTTTGTAGTATATATAAATGATTTGGAGGAAAATGTAACTGGTCTGATTAGTAAGTTTGCAGACGACACAAAGGTTGGTGGAATTGGGGATAGCGATGAGGACTGTCCGAGGATACAGCAGGATTTAGATTGTTTGGAGACTTGGGCGGAGAGATGGCAGATGGAGTTTAATCCGGACAAATGTGAGGTAATGCATTTTGGAAGGTCTAATGCAGGTAGGGAATATACAGTGAATGGTAGAACCCTCGAGTATTGAAAGTCAGAGCGATCTAGGTGTACAGGTCCACAGGTCACTGAAAGGGGCAACACAGGTGGAGAAGCTAGTCAAGTTTACGTTAAGGATGGAAAGGGATAAGTATACACCGCAGGGCAAGAGTTATAGCTGGGGGAAGGGAAATTATGATGCCATTAGACGTGACTTGGGGGGGATAAGGTGGAGAAGTAGGCTGCAAGTTTTGGACACACTGGATAAGTGGAGCTTGTTCAAGGATCAGCTACTGCGTGTTCTTGATAAGTATGTACCGGTCAGGCAGGGAGGAAGGCGTCGAGCGAGGGAACCGTGGTTTACCAAAGAAGTGGAATCTCTTGTTAAGAGGAAGAAGGAGGCCTATGTGAAGATGAGGTGTGAAGTTTCAGTTGGGGCGATGGATAGTTACAAGGTAGCGAGGAAGGATCTAAAGAGAGAGCTAAGACGAGCAAGGAGGGGACATGAGAAGTATTTGGCAGGAAGGATCAAGGAAAACCCAAAAGCTTTCTATAGGTATGTCAGGAATAAGCGAATGACTAGGGACAGAGTAGGACTAGTCAAGGACAGGGATGGGAAGTTGTGTGTGGAGTCTGAAGAGATAGGCGAGATACTAAATGAATATTTTTCGTCAGTATTCACTCAGGAAAAAGATAATGTTGTGGAGGAGAATGCTGAGCTCCAGGTAAATAGATTAGATGGCATTGAGGTACGTAGGGAAGAGGTGTTGGCAATTCTGGACAGGCTGAAAATAGATAAGTCCCCGGGACCTGATGGGATTTATCCTAGGATTCTCTGGGAGGCCAGGGAAGAGATTGCTGGACCATTGGCTTTGATTTTTATGTCATCATTGGATACAGGAATAGTGCCAGAGGACTGGAGGATAGCAAATGTGGTCCCTTGGTTCAAAAAGGGGAGCAGAGACAACCCCGGCAACTATAGACCGGTGAGCCTCACGTCTGTAGTGGGTAAAGTCTTGGAGGGGATTATAAGAGACAAGATTTATAATCATCTAGATAGGAATAATATGATCAGGGATAGTCAGCATGGCTTTGTGAAGGGTAGGTCATGCCTCACAAACCTTATCGAGTTCTTTGAGAAGGTGACTGAACAGGTAGACGAGGGTAGAGCAGTTGATGTGGTGTATATGGATTTCAGCAAAGCGTTTGATAAGGTTCCCCACGGTAGGCTATTGCAGAAAATACGGAGGCTGGGGATTGAGGGTGATTTAGAGATGTGGATCAGAAATTGGCTAGCTGAAAGAAGACAGAGGGTGGTGGTTGATGGGAAATGTTCAGAATGGAGTTCTGTCACAAGTGGAGTACCACAAGGATCTGTTCTGGGGCCGTTGCTGTTTGTCATTTTTATCAATGACCTAGAGGAAGGCGCAGAAGGGTGGGTGAGTAAATTTGCAGACGATACTAAAGTCGGTGGTGTTGTCGATAGTGTGGAAGGAAGTAGCAGGTTACAGAGGGATATAGATAAGCTGCAGTGCTGGGCTGAGAGGTGGCAAATGGAGTTTAATGTAGAGAAGTGTGAGGTGATTCACTTTGGAAGGAAAAACAGGAATGTGGAATATTTGGCGAATGGAAAAATTCTTGAAAGTGTGGATGAGCAGAGGGATCTCGGTGTCCATGTACATAGATCCCTGAAAGTTGCCACCCAGGTTGATAGGGTGGTGAAGAAGGCCTATGGAGTGTTGGCCTTTATTGGTAGAGGGATTGAGTTCCGGAGTCAGGAGGTCATGTTGTAGCTGTACAGAACTCTGGTACGGCCGCATTTGGAGTATTGCGTACAGTTCTGGTCACCGCATTATAGGAAGGACGTGGAGGCTTTGGAACGGGTGCAGAGGAGATTTACCAGGATGTTGCCTGGTATGGAGGGAAAATCTTATGAGGAAAGGCTGATGGACTTGAGGTTGTTTTCGTTAGAGAGAAGAAGGTTAAGAGGAGACTTAATAGAGGCATACAAAATGATCAGAGGGATAGATAGGGTGGACAGTGAGAACCTTCTCCCGTGGATGGAAATGGCTAGCACGAGGGGACATAGCCTTAAACTGAGGGGTAATAGATATAGGACAGAGGTCAGGGGTAGGTTCTTTACGCAAAGAGTAGTGAGGCCGTGGAATGCCCTACCTGCTACAGTAGTGAACTCGCCAACATTGAGGGCATTTAAAAGTTTATTGGATAAACATATGGATGATAATGGTATAGTGTAGGTTAGATGGCTTTTGTTTCGGTGCAACATCGTGGGCCGAAGGGCCTGTACTGCGCTGTATTGTTCTATGTTCTATGTTCTAAGGCATAAGGCATGCTTGCCTTCATTGGCCGGGGCATTGAGTATAAGAATTGGCAAGTCATGTTGCAGCTATATAGAACCTTAGTTAGGCCACACTTGGAGTATAGTGTTCAATTCTGGTCGCCACACTACCAGAAGGGTGTGGAGGCTTTAGAGAGTGTAGCGCACAATGACTTACGAGAGAGACGAGAAGTGATGAAGTCGATTCAGGCTTTATTAAGCGAGACTTGTCCCCAGCAGTTCAGCAACAGAATGAAGCGGCGGGGAGAAGCTCGGGTTCTTATACTCCGCCTTCAGGGCGGAGCCAGGAGTCAGCAGCCAACCAGGACCCGGGATCTGTCAGCCAATAGCATCATGGCTTCACAGTCCCACATGACCCCTAATACATACCACCACATTCACCCCTTGTTAAAAAGGAACCCGGCGGGGTGGTGGTTCGCATGGTGGTAGGGGTTTACAAGGCTGGCCCTGGAAGGAAAATTTCGGACATGTTACTACAGTTTAGCCCTACACTGGGCTATGTACAAGTTGGTGAAAACTATTTACAATATTAGCAAGAAAAATTTTTTTTTTTTGTTACAATACAACAACATTCTTGGTGTCACGCGGATGCCACGAGTCGAGCGGGCGGTCTGGTCTTCCTCGTCGATCGCCTCAGCACCGGTGGTGGTGCAGGTGCTTGTTCAGGCGTTGTCGTCTCCGGGAGCGTTTCGTTGTTTGTTCCTATTTCACTCCTGGGCAGGCACGGGAGGAGGACCGATCCCCCGGGAAGGGAGTGGTCGCGGGGTGCGCCGGTGGCAGGGAGGGGATGATCGGTGTCGGGGGGGTGTGTGTGTTGCCGGCGGGCGCCAGGTCCCGCAGGGAGACAGTGTCCTGTCGGCCGTCGGGGTACGCCACGTAGGCGTACTGCGGGTTCGCGTGGAGAAGGTGAACCCTCTCGACCAACGGGTCCGATTTGTGCGCCCGCACATGTTTCCGGAGCAAGATGGGTCCTGGGGCCGCCAGCCAGGTCGGCAGCGACGTTCCGGAGGAGGACTTCCTGGGGAAGACGAGGCGCTCATGAGGCGTTTGGTTAGTGGTGGTACACAGCAGCGACCGGATGGAGTGGGGAGCATCCGGGAGGACCTCCTGCCACCGGGAAACTGGGAGATCCCTGGACCGTAGGGCCAGGAGGACGGTCTTCCAGACCGTGCCATTCTCCCTCTCTACTTGCCCGTTCCCCCGGGGGTTGTAGCTGGTCGTCCTGCTCGAGGCTATGCCCTTGCTGAGCAGGAACTGGCGCAGCTCGTCACTCATGAAGGAGGACCCCCTGTCGCTATGGATATACGCGAGGCAACAGAACAGTGTGAATATGTTGCCAAGGGCTTTAATGACTGTGGCCGCTGTCATGTCGGGGCAGGGGATGGCGAAAGGGAAACGGGAGTACTCGTCCACCACGTTCAGGAAGTATGCGTTGCGGTCAGTGGAGGGGAGGGGCCCTTTGAAATCCAGACTGAGGCGTTCAAAGGGGCGGGAAGCCTTGATCAGGTGCGCTCTATCCGGCCTGAAAAAGTGCGGTTTGCACTCTGCGCAGATGTGGCAGTTCCTGGTGACTGTATGGACCTCCTCCACAGAGTAGGGGAGGTTGCGGGACTTTACGAAATGGTAGAATCGAGTGACCCCCGGGTGGCAGAGGTCTTCGTGGAGGGCTTGGAGGCGGTCTATTTGTGCGTTGGCACATGTGCCGCGGGATAGGGCATCGGACGGCTCGTTCAGCTTTCCAGGACGGTACAAGGTCTCATAGTTGAAGGTGGAGAGCTCGATCCTCCACCTTAAGATCTTGTCATTTTTAATTTTGTCCCGCTGTGCATTATCGAACATGAAGGCTACCGACCGTTGGTCGGTGAGGAGAGTGAATCTCCTGCCGGCCAGGTAATGCCTCCAATGTCGCACAGCTTCCACTATGGCTTGGGCTTCCTTTTCCACTGAGGAGTGGCGGATTTCTGAGGTGTGGAGGGTCCGGGAGAAAAAGGCCACGGGTCTGCCCGCTTGGTTAAGGGTGGCCGCCAGAGCTACGTCGCTCTCGTCGATGGCGCGCATCGTGGCCTTTGCGATATCCGCTTTGATGTGGCTGAAGGCCTAGCGAGCCTCTGTCGACAGGGGGAAGGTAGTGGTCTGTATTAGCGGGGGGGCCTTGTCTGCGTACTGGGGGACCCACTGGGCATAGTATGAAAAGAAGTCAGGCAACGTTTCAGGGCTTTGGAGCAGTAGGGGAGGGGAAATTCCATAAGGGGGCGCATGCGTTCGGGGTCGGGGCCTATTATCCCATTGCGCACTACGTATCCCAGGATGGCCAACCGGTTTGTGCTAAAAACGCACTTTCCCTCGTTGTATGTGAGGTTCAGGGCGTTAGCGGTCTGGAGGAATTTTTGGAGGTTGGCGTCGTGGTCCTGCTGATCGTGGCCGCAGATGGTTATGTTGTCGAGATACGGGAACGTGGCCTGCAACCCGCCACAAACGCATCGCGAATTAACATGTCCGTGTGTTCGATCGCGTTCACCGGCGGGCTGCTGCAGCCCCGTCCCAAAATTAGCAGCGCGGCGTAGAATTCCTCTAGCGATTCTCCGGGACTTTGCCGTCTCGTCGCGAGTTGGTGGCGCGCGTAGACCTGGTTAACGGGCCGAACGTGGATGCCCTTCAGTAATGCGAGCGCCGTCGGGAAATCCTCTGCGTCTTCTATGAGAGGGTAAATTTCCGGGCTTATCCTCGAATGCAGGACCTGCATTTTCTGGTCTTCTGTGATCCGGCCGGGGGCCGTTCGGAGGTAGTCTTCAAAACATGCTTGCCAGTGTTTAAATACTGCTGCCGAGTTCGCTGCGTGGGGGCTGATCCGCAGGCATTCCGGGGCGATCCGGAGCTCCATAGTCTTTTAAGCTCGCTTAATAAATTGTAGCGCACAATGACTTATGATAGAGACGAGTAGAGATGAAGTCAATTCAGGCTTTATTAAGCGAGACTTGTCCCCAGCAGTTCAGCAACAGAATGAAGCGGCGGGGAGAAGCTCGGGTTCTTATACTCCGCCTTCAGGGCGGAGCCAGGAGTCAGCAGCCAACCAGGACCCGGGATCTGTCAGCCAATAGCATCACGGCTTCACAGTCCCACATGACCCCTAATACATACCACCACAGAGAGGGTGCAGAAGAGATTTACCAGAATGTTGCCTGGTATGGAGAGCATTAGCTATGAGGAGCGGTTGAATAAACTCGGTTTGTTCTCACTGGAATGACGGAGGTCGAGGGGAGACCTGATAGAAGTCTACAAAATTATGAGGGGCATAGACAGAGGCTTTTCCCCAGGGTAGAGGGGTCAGTTACTAGGGGGCATAGGTTTAAGGTGAGAGGGCCAAGGTTTAGAGTAGATGTACGAGGCAAGTTTTTTACACAGAGGGTAGTGGGTGCCTGGAACTCGCTACCGGAAGAGGTGGTGGAAGCAGGGACAATAGGGACATTTAAGGGGCATCTTGACAAATACATGAATAGGATGGGAATAGAGGGATACGGACCCAGGAAGTGGAGAAGATTGTAGTTTAGTCGGGCAGTATGGTCGGCACGGGCTTGGAGGGCCGAAGGGCCTGTTCCTGTGCTGTACATTTCTTTGTTCTTTGTTCTTTGAGCCAGGCACCGGAATCGACAACAGCAAACCCAGCCCTGCCGACCCTGCAAGATCCTCACTAACATCTGGGGGCTTGTGCCAAAGTTGGGAGAGCTTCTCACAGACTCGTCAAACTATAGCCTGCCGTAGTCACACTCACAGAATCGTACCTCACAGACAATGTCCGGGACTCCACTCTCACCATTCCTGGGTATGTCCTGTCTCACCGGCAGGTCAGACCCAACAGAGGGGGCGACACAGTGGGATACAGTCAGGAGGGAGTTTCCTGCGAGTCCTCAACTTCCACTCTGGACCCCAGGAAGTCTCCTGGCTTCAGGTTATACATGCGCAAGGAAACCTCCTGCTGATTACCACGTACCGGCCACCATCAGCTGATGAATCAGTTCTCCTCCATGTTGACCACCACTTGGAGGAAGCTCGGAGGGTGGCGAGGGCGCAGAATATTCTCTGGGTGGGGGTTTCAATGTCCATCACCAAGAGTGGCTCGGTAGTACCACCACAGACCGAGCTGGCCGGGTCCTAAAGGACAGAGCTGCTAGACTGGGACTGCAGCAGGTGTGAGGGAACCAACAAGAGGGAAAAACATACTTGACCTCATCCTCACCAGCCTGCCTGCTGCAGGTGTACCTGTCCCTGACAGTATCGGCAGAAGTGACCACCGCACAGTCCTTGTGGAGACAAAGTCCCGTCTTCACATTGAGGATACCCTCCATCGTGTGTGGCACTACCACCGTGCTAAATGGGATAGAATTCGAACAGACCGAGCAACTCCAGACTGGGCATCCACGCGGCGCTGTGGGCCATCAGCAGCAGCAGAATTAACAAAGAAACATTGAAAATAGGAGGAGGCCATTCGGCCCTTCCAGCTGCTCCGCCATTCATTCTGATCACGGCTGATCATCCAACTCTAGCCTAATCCCGCTTCGCCCCATATTCTTTGATCCCCATCGCCCCGAGTGCTATAATCTGACTGCTTCTTGAAAACACAATGTTTTGGCCTCCAGATATTCCTGTGTTAACGAATTCCACAGGTTGGCCACTCCCTGGGTGAAGATATTTCTCTTCACCTCCGTCCTGTACTCCAATCCTCTCGCCAGTTCTTTCTTCATTGCCCGCTCTTTTACGTTAAAACAAACTTTAATTTAAACACAGAATTATCCACATTAACATGAAAGAATTTGCTTTACAATCATCAGTTAAACAATTCTTAAATACAAGAAAAAACTTCAACTTATTGGGTGGGATTGTGAGTCTCCCAACCCACCACCGAGAATGGCAATTGGACGAAGAATATCGGCTAGTCCCCTTTGGTGCTTCTGACTGCTCACTGTGTCCTGTGAATGGTCACAGAGCCTCTGGCGATGAGGGAGCCCACCCAGGATGTCCGTCTGGAAACCCTCAGACCCCAACTGAGCCTTCAACGGAGTGGGTGGAGCCAAACTCAATCACCGGCCCACCAGGTGCTGCCACTCCTCAGTTCACTCATCAGAAGCTCAGCCCCACTGCAGAGCAAGCCGGGGAATAGCAGAGCTCACGCCAAACACAGGACACTCGCACCTTGGCCTTTGGCACCTCCCTGGCACACTGCCCCTCAGGGCAGAGGCCTCATCAGTGACACAGGGGAGCCAGTGCCCGGTCCAGTGGGTGTCTGGGGTGCAGGGTCTGGGGTCTGTTGCCCAGGCCCCTCTGCTGCAGCCGGGGGACATGTTCAGGGAATTTCCGATGCCACCCCGAGGGACAGCAGTGGATGTGAGGGTGGGGGAGACCTGGGGGAGTTCAGGTTTGGAGCCATAGCTGATCGTCAGTCTCGCACCTTCTCCAATTCCTTACAGATATCACATTATGGCCGATATTTTGGGCCCCGCGGAAGCTGCCCTCGCGGTGCAGCTGGCAGGCCAGGTGGCCAGACACTGGAGAAGGCAGCGGCACCAGCGTCGACCGAGACCCGAAGTGGCAGCCCGTGTGCCGGACCCCGCCCCTCACTCTGAGGACACGGCCACCCATCAGGCCAGGGACGGCCCAGAGGGAGAGTCCGGTGACGGCCGGGCATGTAAAGGCGTCACTGGTCTTTCGAACTGATGACGGACAGTGAGTGCTGCAGGAGGCTCTGCCTCAACAAGGAGACGGTGCGGAACCTGTGCCATATCCTCCTGGGAATGGCAGCATGTGGAGAAGGAGACTACTCTCTCCCGGTGGCTGTCAAGGTCGCCGCAGCCCTGAACCTTCACCCCTCAGGATCATTCCGGGGTTCTTGATTTGGAGCGGTCCAGTGCTGGGTCCAACACTGTATTGAAGTCCCCTCCCATTATCAGGCCTCCTATCTCCAGGTCCGGAATGCGCCCCAACATGCGCTTCATGAATCCTGCATCATCCCAGTTCGGGGCGTATATGTTTACCAACACCACACACCCCTTGCAGCCTACCGCTCACCATTACATATCGCCCTCCATTGTCCGCTACAATAGTCTTGGCCTCGAATGACACCCGCTTTCCCACCAATATTGCCACCCCTCTATTCTTCGCGTCCAGTCCCGAGTGGAATACCTGTCCTACCCATCCCTTTCTTAGCCTGACCTGGTCCGCCACCATCAGGTGTGTCTCTTGGAGCATGACCACGTCTGCCTTCAGTCCCTTCAAGTGCGCGAACACTCGAGCCCTCTTCACCGGTCCATTCAGGCTCCTCACGTTCCACGTTATCAGCCGGATTGGAGGGGCTATCAGCCCCCCCCCTCCCCCATGCCCCGCCGACTAGCCATCCCCTTTTCTGGGCCAGTCCCGTGTCCACGCCTCCCTCACCCTCCAGTCCCCCAAACGGGGGACCCCCGTCCCGACCACCTCTTCTGTGTCCCATTCCCTTTCGGCCAGTGCAGCAGCAACCCCCCCCCCGCTAGACCCCTGTCTAGCTTTTTTGCTCCCCCCATGTCACTCCCGTAAGTCAGCTGACGCCTGCTGACCCCAGCTTCCCCCGCCGTCCCATTGACCTCCCCGTGTGGGAGTCTCCCAAACAATATGCATTCCTTCGTTCCCCTTCCCGCCTTTCTTCCCGCGCGCGGAAAAAACCCCGCGCTTTCCAAAGCCCGCTCCGCCCCCTCTGGCACAGCTCCTGTCGCGGCCTTGTCTCCCTCCCCCAGCCCATGTAACATTTCCTGCGCGTGATTGACCCCCTATATACAACAACCATCACACATCAAACCTCAAACACCGCCCCCACCCTCACAAACCCTCAGTTAGAGTCCAACCTTTCGGCTTGTACAAAGGTCCACGCCTCTTCAGGCGTTTCGAAGTAATAGTGTTGGCCCTTTTTTGTGACCCACAGTCGCGCTGGCTGCAGCATTCCGAATTTCACTTCTTTCCGGTACAGCGCCGCTTTGGCCCGGTTGAAACCCGCTCTCCGCTTTGCAACCTCCGTGCTCCAGTCCGGGTATATTCGGATCTCTGCATTGCCCCACTTCCTGCTCCGCTCCTTCTTGGCCCATCTCAGGACCCACTCTCTGTCCGTGAACCGGTGGAACCTCACCACCATCGCCCTTGGCGGCTCATTTGCCTGGGGCTTCTTCGCCAGCACCCGATGTGCCCCGTCCAACTCCAGCGGCCTCGAAGGGGCCTTCGTGCCCATCATCGCCTCGAGCATCGTGCTCGCGTATGCCCCGGCATCAGCCCCCTCCACTCCCTCAGGGAGACCCAGGATCCGCAGATTCTTTCTCCTCGACCTGTTCTCCAGGTCTTCGAGTCTTCCCGCCCACCTCTTGTGTAGCGCCTCGTTCTGCTCCACTCTCACCGCCAGGCCCACGAGCTCGTCCTCGTTCTGACTGACTCTTTTCTGTACCTCCTGGATCTTAGCTTCGTGGGCCTTCTGGGTTATCCCTCGTCCTTCAATTGCCGAAAGCATAGGCGCCAACATCTCCTTGCGCATTTCCTCATGCTGCTCCTCAAAGCAGCGCTTGATGAACTCCTGCCAGCTCCGGCCCGCACTCCCCTTTGTCCCTGGCTGCCGCCATTTTGTTTTCTTTCCCTCGCTTCTCCCGTTGCTCCAGTGCCGCTCCTTTGGCCGTTGCACTTCTGGTCAGTTTCATAGAAGCTGGGGGGGACCTCTCTCTTCCCTTCCCCACGGGCTGCATCAAAAGAAAATCTCCGTTGGGGCTCCTCTAGCGAGCCCGAAAGTCGGTGGTAGCGGGAGCTGCTGAATCGTGCGGCTTAGCTCCGCATAGCCGCAACCGGAAGTCCATCCCTGCCATCTCTTGACAAATCTGCACGACCCTTTCATCAGTGGCCGGAAAGTTGGGTGCGCGGAACTCAACATGTGCGTCGATCTGGCAGACAAAGTCCGACTGCTCGCACGGCACGGTGATGGAGCGAGAGAGTGCATTGGCCACAATGAGCTCCTTGCCCGGGGTGTAGACCAGGTCGAAATCATAGCGTTGGGGTTTGAGGAGGATACGCTGTAGGCGTAGCGCCATATCGTTGCGGTCCTTCTGTATGATGTGAACCAGTGGCCTGTGGTCCGTTTCGACCGTAAACTTGGGGAGTCCATACACGTAATCATGGAATTTGTCAGTCCCCGTGAGGAGGCCCAGGCACTCTTTCTCGATTTGAGCATATCGCTGCTCAGTAGGTGTCATGGCTCTAGATGTATATGCGTATGGGGAAAAGGCTAGTCGGATGCTGGAGGAGGATTCGTCGCGCTGGAGGAGGACTGCCCCAATGCCAGCCTGGCTCGCGTCGGTGGAGATCTTCGTCTCCTTGGCGGGGGGGGGGGGGGGGGGGGGGGGGGGGGGGGGCCTTGCGAGGAGGGGGGGGACTGCCTGGGAGGGTGGATGAGCAAGAGATAACATGAAGGGTGGGGGAAACTGGCACGTGCGGGAGAGAGCCGGTGTACAAAGCTGTGTAAATATATCATTTTGCCATGTATATATCTTGCTCAGTGCGATTTCGTGTTTTTTTGTTAAGGGGGGGTTAAGATTGTGTTAAAAAACTTTAATAAATATATATATATTTTAAAAAAGAGACAGCCAAGGATCCTTTACTCCAACGGGTCATGCGCCATATCACAGATGGTTGGCAGAAGGGTCAGTGCCCACAGTTCTACAATATAAAAGATAACCTGGTAGTGGTCGATGGCATACTAATGAAACTGGACAGGATAGTAATACCACAGAGTATGCGAGAGCTCGTCCTCGGCCAACTCCATGAGGGTCACCTGGGGGTGGAAAAGTGTCGCCGGCGAGCCCGAGAGGCAGTTTATTGGCCTGGCATCAATGACGACATCGCCAACACTGTCCTAAATTGCCCAACGTGCCAACGGTTCCAGCCGGCTCAGCCGAAAGAGACTTTGCAGCCGCATGAACTGGTGTCGTCCCCGTGGACCAAGGTTGGCATTGATCTCTTCCACGCAAAAGACCGGGACTACGTCCGCCTCGTGGACTATTTTTCAAATTACCCCGAGGTGGTCAGACTGCATGACCTCACATCAGCAACAGTCATCAGGGCGTGCAAAGAGACCTTTGTCCGTCAGGGCATTCCACTTACGGTCATGACCGATAATGGCCCGTGCTTCTTCAGTCAGGAGTGGACGGATTTTGCCCGACGGTACAATTTCACGCACGTCACTTCAAGCCCCCACTACCCCCAGTCAAATGAGAAAGCAGAAAAGGGGGTACACATTGTAAAACGGCTGTTGTGTAAAGCTGCTGATTCGGGTTCAGATTCTCACCTGGCACTGCTAGCCTATCGGGCGACTCCTTTGTCCGCTGGCCTGTCCCAGCACAGCTGCTAATGAACCGCACACTCCGGACGATGGTGCCAGCTATCCACGTCCCGGACCTTGACAATTTTCCGGTCCTGCAAAGAATGCTACTGTCTCGGGCCCAATGCAAGTGGGCGTATGATGCCCACGCCACAGATCTCCCTGCTCTGGACCCTGCTGACCGAGTTTGTGTTCGTGACGGTGGCTGGTCTGGAACAGCTGTGATGGTTAAGCAAGTGGCCCCCAGATCATTCCTCGTTCGCATGCATGATGGCTCTTTTCTTCGCCGTAATAGGCGGGCACTGCGGCTGCTTCCACGCCCGCCACCTGGACGTGACGTCCCGCCTCGCCTGCCGATTCCTCAGGACACACCCTTCCAAGAGGTCACCGATCTGCCGCTTCTTTTGCCACCGTCTACGTTGGACGCAGCTCCGCCCGTTCCAGTGCAGGCGGCCCCTGACCCACCCTTGAGGCGGTCAACCAGAATTCGTCGCCCGCCACAGAGACTGAACTTACTGACTGAATGTTGCATTGCCTCGTGATCCGTTTACACATCTGGACATATTGTTTCTTCCCAATTTGTTATCTGCCCTCTATCTGCACTAACACCTTCCCATGTAAATACGTTCACGTATTTTGTATATAGTTCAGCTCCTACTCATGTAAATACGCTCACATACTTTGTACATAGTCAGGCTCATACACACATACACTATTTATTGACACATACACACATTTTTTGAAAGGGGGGAGATGTCATAATATACACACAAGTATATGATGGTGCACAGACAGACAGTGAGTGACACAAAGGATGACCAATGAACATACAGAACACAGCAGCCCATCACCAGACAGGACACGACCACTATAAAGCCAGAGGGTACTAGTTTTCCTGCTCTCTCGGGATGCAGCCTCTGAGACAGTTAGAGCCTGTGAGCAACAACTAGAATGTCCACCATGTGGCAGTGAGATAGTCTGGTCAGGTTAGCCTCAGGTCTCCAGTCAACTCAGCACAGTGTCAACCCACAGTTCAAGCATGTTTAATAGTTAAGAGTTTAATAAAATCGAGTTGCATTTCTTCAAGTGTTGGAAGCCTGTCTCTCTCTCTGCTGCAGTAAACGCTGTCCCCACAGACCCAGCTTACCCAACACATCAGATGCCAGTGGGGAGGGCGGAGACCGAAGCGGAGACCTGATATAACGAGACCCTTGTGGGCATTGGGTTTATCAAGCGGTGCATTGGCCTGCTGAAAATGCGGTTCCGATGCCTCGAGCGCTCTGGTGCTGCCCTGCAGGTCATCGGAGGGTCGCCCGCTTTGTGGTGGTCTGCTGTGCCCTCCACAACAGCAGGGCAACGTGCTGGAGGTGGAGCGGGAGGAATATGCGGCCACCAAGGAGAAAGACGAGGAGGAGCCGGACCAGGAAGGGCTGTAGGTCGAGCCCGGAATGGTCCCGGGGGAGCAGCCAGAGGGTGGAGGACCGGGGATGGTGGCGAGGGTCCGGGACGAGGAACGCCCTCATCCTCGCCTGCTTCTCACAGGACGTGGCTTTGTCTATCATCTCACTCCCTCACCCCATCCCACCCACCGTCCCACCAAAACTGTGCCCCCTTCCCCCGCCCAGAACCCCCCCCCCCCCCCCCCCCGCCCATTGCCCTGTTCCACTCTCCCAGGGTCTGAAAATGAAAAATGAAATAAAAATCGCTTTTTGTCACAAGTAGGCTTCAATGAAGTTACTGTGAAAAGCCCCTAGTCGCCACATTCCGGCGCCTGTTCGGGGAGGCTGGTACGGGAATTGAACCGTGCTGCTGGCCTGCCTTGGTCTGCTTTCAAAGCCAGCGATTTAGCCCTGTGCTATGTGTTACACTCCAGGGTGATGGGCCTGTGTTGGCACTGCCAGAGGGTCAATGTACAAGGCAGGAGGGTGATGGTAACCCGCTGTGAGCTGAGCTCTGATGCTCCTCAGTCTGTGCCACAGTCTGACTGCTGTCTGCGCTGACTGCACGCTCACACCCATCACTGCACGTGGTACGCCTTGATGGGTGGAGGGGGTGCCAGGTCTAGTAGCAGATGATGCCCCTGCATCATCTGGCTCTGCCAGCCCTGTCGGCTCCCCAATGTGCGCACAATGGTGTGTGTCCTCGGCGATGCCCCTCTGTGGACAGGCCGTGCTCTGCAGTATCTCGCCAATGTCCATCTGCATCTGAGAGACGTTTCTCAGCAACCTGGACATGTTCTGCTGTGCCTTGGCAATGCCCACCTGGGACCAGGACACAGTCTCCCAGCGACCAGGACTTGCTCCGCAGCACCTCGGCAATGCCCACCTGAGACTGGCACCTGCTCCGCAGTGCCTGGGAAAGGCCTGCCTGAGGCTGGGACACATTCTCCAGTGACGTGGGCATGCTGCCGAGGCCTCAGCCTTGGACACCACCACTCACGCTGCTGACCTCGTGCACCAGGCTCGCCACTGTGGTCGCCACTGTAGCATTACCAGCGCTATCTCCTGTGCCCTTAGCCTCTGGGTCTCCTCCAATCGGCAGTGTTGCTGACACCTCCTCTGAATCTCACGGCTGCACCCTACCATCTGCATCAGCTCCGGGATAACCTGGTCCAGAGGCTCAGCATCAGACTGCGACCCAGCTGGGTCCTGGGATCCCGCAGCCCTCCGACTTCTGTCTCACCTGAGGGTTCCTGCCTCCACCTGATGTACATCAGCAGCCGTGTGGTGCCCCAGAGGCCTGTGCACAGCTTTCGCTCACCAAGGTGTGTGTCTCTATGCTGGTGGAGGATGGGTGGCATGTTGATGGTGCTACACTCGGAGCTCTCCTCCGACGTATTCTCTTCAGAGGCGGATGGTGGGGGCCCAGCCCGGATGGGCCGGAATGTCCAGCTGGAGTTCCTGTGGGAGAATGGACATGTGGTCAGTGAGAGGGAACAATACTCATGTGACAGGTCACCTGGATGGGGGTTGGTGGATCCTCACCTCTGCTCCGCACGCCAATCTCTGAGTGACCGCCTGTCCTCGGCCACCCCCGCCACCTCCAGGGTTCATTCCTCATACAGGGTGACAACTCTGAGGTCCAGCAACCCACCAGTCATCCTGGCCCTTCCCCGCCGAATGTGCGCCAACTTCTCCAGCGGGTCACAGAGCAGGGGCATGGTGAGCGACAGGCATGGGCATCACTGCCGGGCACGGATGGGATGTGCTGGTGGTGCCAGGGGGCAGGTTGTCGGGTGAGGGAGGGGGGGTTGGGGCGGCACGAGTGGAAGGCGGGACCAGTGCCAGGGAGCCGATGACAACTCACCCGTGCGGCCCGGTGGAGGACGTTGAGCTTCTTGCGGGACAGGTTGGCGGTTCTCCTGGTGACACTCCCCAGGCTGACGGCCACAGCCACTGACTCCCAGCAGGCACTGCTGCCCTGTGGTTGACCCTCCATCCTCCCCAGGGGAACTGGGTATTCCTCCTGCACCCAGCCAGGTTGGCAGCCCCGAATCGCAGCGCTTGTCTGTGCGGTGGCATAGCTGCGAGCAGCCTGGGGTCTGCTCTGTGGGATCCGTGTACGAGCTGCTCCCACTCGTTAAAGGGGCAGCTGCCAGGCGCGGCCCCGCGAATCAGCTGGAGGGTCAGTTATTTCCAGCGTGAGGCCCGGCGGGCATCGTTAAGCGCTCTTATTAACGTTAGATACCGATGACGACCTTGCCGGTCGGGCGTTCCCGCTCGCTACCACACTTTTCCATTAGATCGCGCTCATAATATACAACAATTTCTACATTCAGCACTCACTCACATCACTGGCTGAAGTAGATTCCAGATTAGTTTGGAATCTGTCCCCTTGAATCTCGGGCTGTCTCCTCTGGTTCTGCTGTTCTGGTCAAATTGAAACAACTGGCCTTGGCCCACATTACCCTGCCTCCATCAGAATCCGAAACTCATCAATTCTCACCTCTCACCCTTCCCTTCTCCAGCGAGGACATTCATTCCTCAGTCCAAATCCAATCCTGCCGTCCCGCAATCAGTCATACAGTTCCCTAGCCGTCTTCACAACAATGATTCAGACGGTGGTTGGCATTATTTTCACTCCGTGTTGATTGACCCTTTAACCCTCAATCCAGTTGATTGGTGCGGCCGGGCACAAAGCCAGAATCCACTCGTCCATCCCAGAGAGCGCCAGAGTCAGGGTGAGTCACACAGACCGAATCACTCAGCAAAGTGGGTGATTCAGGTGGAAAGGGGAATGATAGAATGGATTGATGACAATACCAGCCCGATGAAGCAGAACCGTCAATAACTCTGGAAATTTGCTCCACATTTCCTGAAGTATCCTCCAGCGATAGATATACAGTGTGGAGCTGACAGCTGGTGTGAAGGACAACGTATGCTCCTGACATCCCATTGAAATACAAAGAAAATCAGACAGAACAAATTGAATTAATGACTTTGACTGGGCACATTGCTTTTGAATTTCGGGGGAAGGAAAACTGACCTAAATACATAACACAACAAAACCTCCAGGAAGCTGGGAGTGAGCAACGAATTGGAAAGTTCCTTCTAAGAGCCAGTACAGGAATGATGGGCAGAATGGACTCCTCATCATACTATCGTTCTATAACTTTCACTTCAGGTTTCTCTATGTAACCGGCAGTCCCAGAATCCCTCCATTAGGGCCCTGTGGAGTCAATGTACAGGAGTGACTATCCCATTATCTCAGATTAGCACTGCTACCTCACAGCTTCAGGGTCCCAGGTTCGATTCCGGCTTGGGTCACTGTCTGTGCGGAGTCTGCACATCCTCCCCGTGTGTGCGTGGGTTTCCTCCGGGTGCTCCGGTTTCCTCCCACAGTCCAAAGATGTGCAGGTTAGGTGGACTGGTCATGATAAATTGCCCTTAGTGACCAAAGGGTTATGTGGGGTTACTGGGCTAGGACAAGGAGTGGGCGTAGCTGGGGTGCTCTTTTAGAGGGTCGGTGCAGACTCGATGGGCTGAATGGCCTCCTGCACTCCAGCTCAAACAGCAGCCACTGGAATAACATGTAGTTTAGTTCCCCTGGACCGCACTATGATATGATTAATGAGGTGTAGAAACATTCCATGGGCCTATCATTTCACAAATGTTAAACATAAATGTGTTCAATGTGTGCAGCAGTAAAGTGAGCTTGGAACTGAAGGGTAGCTCAGTAGGGCTGGCTCACTGCTCTGATTCGCAACCCCTTGCCACATTAGTTTAAACCCACCCGAACCACGCTAGCAAACCTCCCAGCCAGGATACAGGCCCCTCCAGTTCAGGTGGAACACGTCCTTCTTGTACAGGCCCCACCTTCCCTGGAAGGCATCCCAGTGATCAAAAAAAGTGATATGTAAGCAGATTGTGGATAGATGTAGAAATAATAGGGTTGTTGTAGTGGGAGACTTTAATTTTCCTCATATTGACTGGAAATCTCTTGGGGCTAGAGGTCTGGATGGTGAGGAATTTGTTAAATGTGTCAAAGAACGTTTTTTGGAACAATATATGGATAGTCCGCCTAGAGAGGGGGCTATACTGGACCTAGTATAAGGGACCGAGCCCGGCCAGGTCATCAAAGTTGCAGTGAGAGAACATGTGGCGAACAGTGACCACAATTCCGTAAGCTTTCGGATACTCGTGGAACAGGACGAGTGTTGTCCTGGGGTTAAGGTGCTAAATTGGGGGAAGGCTCACTACAACCAGATTAGGCAGGATTTGGAGGCTGTTGTTTGGGAGAGGCTGTTTGAGGGTAAAACCACATTGGGCATGTGTGAGTCTTTTAAGGAGCAGTTGGTGGGAGTGCAGGACAGGCACGTGCCGGTAAAAAGGAAGGACCAGAAAGGTAGGGTTCAGGAAACGTGGATGACCAGGGAAATTGAGAATCTTGTCAAAAAGTAGAGGGCATTAGCTGTGAGGAGAGAGTGAATAAACTGGGATTGTTCTCCCCAGAGAGACGGAGGCTGAGGGGCGACCTGATAGAAGTTTATAAAATTATGAGGGGTATAGATAGGGTGAACAATTGGACACTTTTTCCCAGGGCAGAAATGACAATTACAAGGGGGCACAAGTTCAAGGTGAGGGGGGACAGGTTCAGTGGAGATGTGCGGGGGATGTTTTTTACACAGAGGTTGGGGGTGGTCTGGAATGCACGGCCCAGTGAGGTGGTTGAGGCAGATACGTTAGCGACCTTTAAAACTTATCTGGATAGACACATGAACAGACGAGGTACAGAAGGGTACAGGCAGTTGGTCTGGATAGGACACGTGATCGGCTCAGGCTTGGAGGGCCGAAGGGCCTGTACCTGTGCTGTACTGTACTTTGTTCTTTAGTCTATAAATAAAAAAATTATTCAATGTTATTGGTGTCCCTGGGAGTGTTTGATGGGGACAGTGTAGAGGGAGTTTTACTCTGTATCTAACCCTGTGCTGTACCTGTCCTGGGAGTGTTTGATGGGAACAGTGTAGAGGGAGCTTTACCCTGTATCTAACCCCGTGCTGTACCTGTCCTGGGAGTGTTTGATGGGGACAGTGTAGAGGGAGCTTTACTCTGTATCTAACCCCGTGCTGTAGCTGTCCTGGGAGTGTTTGATGGGGACAGTGTAGAGGGAGTTTTACTCTGTATCTAACCCCGTGCTGTACCTGTCCTGGGGGTGTTTGATGGGGACAGTATAGAGGGAGCTTTACTCTGTATCTAACCCCGTGCTGTACCTGTCCTGGGAGAGTTTGATGGGGACAGTGTAGAGGGAGCTTTACTCTGTATCTAACCCAGTGTTGTACCTGTCCTGGGAGTGTTTGATGGGAACAGTGTAGAGGGAGCTTTACTCTGTATCCAACCCCGTGCTGTACCTGTCCTGGGAGTGTTTGATGGGGACAGTGTAGAGGGAGCTTTACTCTGTATCTAACCCCGTGCTGTACCTGTCCTGGGAGTGTTTGATGGGGACAGTGTAGAGGGAGCTTTACTCTGTATCTAACCCCGTGCTGTACCTGTCCTGGGAGAGTTTGATGGGGAGAGTGTAGAGGGAGCTTTACTCTGTATCTAACCCCACGCTGTACCTGTCCTGGGAGAGTTTGATGGGGACAGTGTAGAGGGAGCTTTACTCTGTATCTAACCCCGTGCTGTACCTGTCCTGGGAGTGTTTGATGGGGACAGTGGAGAGGGAGCTTTACTCTGTATCTAACCCCGTGCTGTACCTGTCCTGGGAGAGTTTGATGGGGACAGTGTAGAGGGAGCTTTACTCTGTATCTAACCCCGTGCTGTACCTGTCCTGGGAGTGTTTGATGTGGACAGTGTAGAGGGAGCTTTACTCTGTATCTAACCCCACGCTGTACCTGTCCTGGGAGTGTTTGATGGGGACAGTGTAGAGGGAGCTTTACTCTGTATCTAACCCCACGCTGTACCTGTCCTGGGAGAGTTTGATGGGGACAGTGTAGAGGGAGATTTACTCTGCATCTAACCCCATGCTGTACCTGTCCTGGGAGTGTTTGATGGGGACAGTGTAGAGGGAGCTTTACTCTGTATCTAACCCCGTGCTGTACCTGTCCTGGGAGTGTTTGATGGGGAGAGTGTAGAGGGAGCTTTACTCTGTATCTAACCCCGTGCTGTACCTGTCCTGGGAGTGTTTGATGGGGACAGTGCAGAGGGAGCTTTACTCTGTATCTAACCCCATGCTGTACCTGTCCTGGGAGTGTTTGATGGGGACAGTGTAGAGGGAGCTTTACTCTGTATCTCACCCTGTGCTGTACCTGTCCTGGGAGTGTTTGATGGGGACAGTGTAGAGGGAGCTTTGCTCTGTATCTCACCCTGTGCTGTACCTGTCCTGGGAGTGTTTGATGGGGACAGTGTAGAGGGAGCTTTACTCTGTATCTAACCCCGTGCTGTACCTGTCCAGGGAGTGTTTGATGGGGACAGTGTAGAGGGAGCTTTACTCTGTATCTAACCCCGTGCTGTACCTGTCCTGGGAGTGTTTGATGGGGACAGTGTAGAGGGAGCTTTACTCTGTATCTAACCCCGTGCTGTACCTGTCCAGGGAGTGTTTGATGGGGACAGTGTAGAGGGAGCTTTACTCTGTATCTAACCCCGTGCTGTACCTGTCCTGGGAGAGTTTGATGGGGACAGTGTAGAGGGAGCTTTACTCTGTATCTAACCCCACACTGTACCTGTCCTGGGAGAGTTTGATGGGGACAGTGTAGAGGAAGCTTTACTCTGTGTCTAACCCCGTGCTGTACCTGTCCTGGGAGTGTTTGATGGGGACAGTGTAGAGGGAGCTTTACTCTGTATCTAACCCCGTGCTGTACCTGTCCTGAGAGCGTTTGATGGGGACAGTGTAGAGGGAGCTTTACTCTGTATCTAACCCCGTGCTGTACCTGTCCTGGGAGTGTTTGATGGGGACAGTGTAGAGGGAGCTTTACTCTGTATCTAACCCCATGCTGTATTGTGGTGGTATGTATTATGGGTAATACGGTACACCACGTGCCGACAGGCTATTGGTGGAGGGATGCCAGGTCCTGATAGGATCTGCCACCTACTGGACTCCACCCAGAAATGCCGGTATAAGAACCCAGTTCACGCTACCCACACCCCCCCAACGCCAATCACCACCTCCTCACTCCCGCCGGTTCATCCCGCAGCCACCCCCTTCCCGGGGGGTTCGGTTCTCCTCCCAGACCTGCCCAGGAGTAAGGACACAGGGGACAGCGCTACGCTCCCAGAGTCGACGGGACTCGAGCCAGCGCCATCACCACCACGCCCGAGACGATCGGAAAGGACGACCAGGGCGCCCATCCGGCTCATCGAATCACTTTAACTCTCAACGTTTTCAGTTATTGTGTCTTGTTATAGTTATGGCATCATGCCGACCCTGTTTGGCCCGTTGGCCCAGTTGAAGCGA
Source organism: Scyliorhinus torazame (assembly GCF_047496885.1). Classification (NCBI taxonomy): domain Eukaryota; kingdom Metazoa; phylum Chordata; class Chondrichthyes; order Carcharhiniformes; family Scyliorhinidae; genus Scyliorhinus; species Scyliorhinus torazame. The sequence goes on from NC_092714.1 coordinate 1,764,787, forward strand.
TAATTTTGTGTTTTGTTCAAAGTTACGGCACAGTACCAACTCTGTAAACCCCTACCACCATGCGAACCACCATCCCGCCGGGTTTTTTTTCAACAAGGGGTGAATGTGGTGGTATGTATTAGGGGTAATACGGTACACCACGTGTCGACAGGCTATTGGTGGAGTGATGCCAGGTCCTGATAGGATCTGCCACCTACTGGACTCCACCCAGAAATGCCGATATAAGAACCCAGTTTTTCCCTCCATTTCCCTCAGCAGTTGCATTCTGTAACCACGCTGCTGGGGATAAAGTTCTGCTTAATAAAGCCTTAAATTGACATTACCTCAACCTGCCTCGCGTCATATTGACGGTGCGACACTGTACCTGTCCTGGGAGTGTTTGATGGGGACAGTGGAGAGGGAGCTTTACTCTGTATCTAACCCCGTGCTGTACCTGTCCTGGGAGCGTTTGATGGGGACAGTGTAGAGGGAGTTTTACTCTGTATCTAACCCTGTGCTGTACCTGTCCTGGGGGTGTTTGATGGGGACAGTGTAGAGGGAGCTTTACTCTGTATCTAACCCCGTGCTGTACCTGTCCAGGGAGTGTTTGATGGGGACAGTGTAGAGGGAGCTTATCTCTGTATCTAACCCCGTGCTGTACCTGTCCTGGGAGTGTTTGATGGGGACAGTGGAGAGGGAGCTTTACTCTGTATCTAACCCCGTGCTGTACCTGTCCTGGGAGCGTTTGATGGGGACAGTGTAGAGGGAGTTTTACTCTGTATCTAACCCTGTGCTGTACCTGTCCTGGGGGTGTTTGATGGAGACAGTATAGAGGGAGCTTTACTCTGTATCTAACCCCATGCTGTGCCTGTCCTGGGAGTGTTTGATGGGGACAGTGTAGAGGGAGCTTTACTCTGTATCTAACCCAGTGTTGTACCTGTCCTGGGAGTGTTTGATGGGGACAGTGTAGAGGGAGCTTTACTCTGTATCTAACTCCGTGCTGTACCTGTCCTGGGAGTGTTTGATGGGGACAGAGTAGAGGGAGCTTTACTCTGTATCTAACTATGTGCTGTACCTGTCCTGGGAGTGTTTGATGGGGACAGTGTAGAGGGAGCTTTACTCTGTATCTAACCCCGTGCTGTACCTATCCAGGGAGTGTTTGATGGGGACAGTGTAGAGGGAGCTTTACTCTGTATCTAACCCCGTGCTGTACCTGTCCAGCGAGTGTTTGATGGGGACAGTGTAGAGGGAGCTTTACTCTGTATCTAACCCCGTGCTGTACCTGTCCTGGGAGAGTTTGATGGGGACAGTGTAGAGGGAGCTTTACTCTGTATCTAACCCCACACTGTTCCTGTCCTGGGAGAGTTTGATGGGGACAGTGTAGAGGAAGCTTTACTCTGTGTCTAAACCCGTGCTGTACCTGTCCTGGGAGTGTTTGATGGGGACAGTGTAGAGGGAGCTTTACTCTGTATCTAACCCCGTGCTGTACCTGTCCTGAGAGCGTTTGATGGGGACAGTGTAGAGGGAGCTTTACTCTGTATCTAACCCCGTACTGTACCTGTCCTGGGAGTGTTTGATGCGGACAGTGTAGAGGGAGCTTTACTCTGTATCTAACCCCGTGCTGTACCTGTCCTGGGAGTGTTTGATGGGGACAGTGTAGAGGGAGCTTTACTCTGTATCTAACCCCATGCTGTATTGTAGTGGTATGTATTAGGGGTAATACGGTACACCATGTGACGACAGGCTATTGGTGGAGGGATGCCAGGTCCTGATAGGATCTGCCACCTACTGGACTCCACCCAGAAATGCCGGTATAAGAACCCAGTTCACGCTACCCACACCCCCCCAACGCCAATCACCACCTCCTCACTCCCGCCGGTTCATCCCGCGGCCACCCCCTTCCCGGGGGGTTCGGTTCTCCTCCCAGACCCGCCCAGGAGTAAGGACACAGGGGACAGCGCTACGCTCCCAGAGTCGACGGGATTCGAGCCAGCGCCATCACCACCACGCCCGAGACGATCGGAAAGGACGACCAGGGCGACCATCCGGCTCATCGAATCACTTTAACTCTCAACGTTTTCAGTTATTGTGTCTTGTTATAGTTATGGCACCATGCCGACCCTGTTTGGCCCGTTGGCCCAGTTGAAGCGATAATTTTGTGTTTTGTTCAAAGTTACGGCACAGTACCGACTCTGTAAACCCCTACCACCATGCGAACCACCATCCCGCCGCGTTTTTTTTCAACAAGGGGTGAATGTGGTGGTTTGTATTAGGGGTAATACGGTACACCACGTGTCGACAGGCTATTGGTGGAGGGATGCCAGGTCCTGATAGGATCTGCCACCTATTGGACTCCACCCAGAAATGCCGATATAAGAACCCAGTTTTTCCCTCCATTTCCCTCAGCAGTTGCATTCTGTAACCACGCTGCTGGGGATAAAGTTCTGCTTAATAAAGCCTTCAATTGACATTACCTCAACCTGCCTCGCGTCATATTGACGGTGCGACACTGTACCTGTCCTGGGAGTGTTTGATGGGGACAGTGGAGAGGGAGCTTTACTCTGTATCTAACCCCGTGCTGTACCTGTCCTGGGAGCGTTTGATGGGGACAGTGTAGAGGGAGTTTTACTCTGTATCTAACCCTGTGCTGTACCTGTCCTGGGGGTGTTTGATGGGGACAGTATAGAGGGAGCTTTACTCTGTATCAACCCCATGCTGTGCCTGTCCTGGGAGTGTTTGATGGGGACAGTGTAGAGGAGCTTTACTCTGTATCTAACCCAGTGTTGTACCTGTCCTGGGAGTGTTTAATGAGGACAGTGTAGAGGGAGCTTTACTCTGTATCTAACCCCGTGCTGTACCTGTCCTGGGAGTGTTTGATGGGGACAGAGTAGAGGGAGCTTTACTCTGTATCTAACCCTGTGCTGTACCTGTCCTGGGAGTGTTTGATGGGGACAGTGTAGAGGGAGCTTTACTCTGTATCTAACCCCGTGCTGTACCTGTCCAGGGAGTGTTTGATGGGGACAGTGTAGAGGGAGCTTTACTCTGTATCTAACCCCGTGCTGTACCTGTCCTGGGAGAGTTTGATGGGGACAGTGTAGACGGAGCTTTACTCTGTATCTAACCCCACACTGTACCTGTCCTGGGAGAGTTTGATGGGGACAGTGTAGAGGGAGCTTTACTCTGTATCTAACCCCGTGCTGTACCTGTCCTGGGAGTGTTTGATGGGGACAGTGTAGAGGGAGCTTTACTCTGTATCTAACCCCGTGCTGTACCTGTCCAGGGAGTGTTTGATGGGGACAGTGTAGAGGGAGCTTATCTCTGTATCTAACCCCGTGCTGTACCTGTCCTGGGAGAGTTTGATGGGGACAGTGTACAGGGAGCTTTACTCTGTATCTAACCCCACGCTGTACCTGTCCTGGGAGAGTTTGATGGGGACAGTGTAGAGGGAGCTTTACTCTGTATCTAACCCCGTGCTGTACCTGTCCTGGGAGTGTTTGATGGGGACAGTGTAGAGGGAGCTTTACTCTGTATCTAACCCCGTGCTGTACCTGTCCAGGGAGTGTTTGATGGGGACAGTGTAGAGGGAGCTTTACTCTGTATCTAACCCCGTGCTGTACCTGTCCTGGGAGAGTTTGATGGGGACAGTGTAGAGGGAGCTTTACTCTGTATCTAACCCCACACTGTACCTGTCCTGGGAGAGTTTGATGGGGACAGTGTAGAGGGAGCTTTACTCTGTATCTAACCCTGTGCTGTACCTGTCCTGGGAGTGTTTGATGGGGACAGTGTAGAGGGAGCTTTACTCTGTATCTAACCCCGTGCTGTACCTGTCCTGGGAGTGTTTGATGGGGACAGTGTAGAGGGAGCTTTACTCTGTATCTAACCCCATGCTGTATTGTGGTGGTATGTATTATGGGTAATACGGTACACCACGTGCCGACAGGCTATTGGTGGAGGGATGCCAGGTCCTGATAGGATCTGCCACCTACTGGACTCCACCCAGAAATGCCGGTATAAGAACCCAGTTCACGCTACCCACACCCCCCCAACGCCAATCACCACCTCCTCACTCCCGCCGGTTCATCCCGCAGCCACCCCCTTCCCGGGGGGTTCGGTTCTCCTCCCAGACCTGCCCAGGAGTAAGGACACAGGGGACAGCGCTACGCTCCCAGAGTCGACGGGACTCGAGCCAGCGCCATCACCACCACGCCCGAGACGATCGGAAAGGACGACCAGGGCGCCCATCCGGCTCATCGAATCACTTTAACTCTCAACGTTTTCAGTTATTGTGTCTTGTTATAGTTATGGCATCATGCCGACCCTGTTTGGCCCGTTGGCCCAGTTGAAGCGATAATTTTGTGTTTTGTTCAAAGTTACGGCACAGTACCAACTCTGTAAACCCCTACCACCATGCGAACCACCATCCCGCCGGGTTTTTTTTCAACAAGGGGTGAATGTGGTGGTATGTATTAGGGGTAATACGGTACACCACGTGTCGACAGGCTATTGGTGGAGTGATGCCAGGTCCTGATAGGATCTGCCACCTACTGGACTCCACCCAGAAATGCCGATATAAGAACCCAGTTTTTCCCTCCATTTCCCTCAGCAGTTGCATTCTGTAACCACGCTGCTGGGGATAAAGTTCTGCTTAATAAAGCCTTCAATTGACATTACCTCAACCTGCCTCGCGTCATATTGACGGTGCGACACTGTACCTGTCCTGGGAGTGTTTGATGGGGACAGTGGAGAGGGAGCTTTACTCTGTATCTAACCCCGTGCTGTACCTGTCCTGGGAGCGTTTGATGGGGACAGTGTAGAGGGAGTTTTACTCTGTATCTAACCCTGTGCTGTACCTGTCCTGGGGGTGTTTGATGGGGACAGTGTAGAGGGAGCTTTACTCTGTATCTAACCCCGTGCTGTACCTGTCCAGGGAGTGTTTGATGGGGACAGTGTAGAGGGAGCTTATCTCTGTATCTAACCCCGTGCTGTACCTGTCCTGGGAGTGTTTGATGGGGACAGTGGAGAGGGAGCTTTACTCTGTATCTAACCCCGTGCTGTACCTGTCCTGGGAGCGTTTGATGGGGACAGTGTAGAGGGAGTTTTACTCTGTATCTAACCCTGTGCTGTACCTGTCCTGGGGGTGTTTGATGGAGACAGTATAGAGGGAGCTTTACTCTGTATCTAACCCCATGCTGTGCCTGTCCTGGGAGTGTTTGATGGGGACAGTGTAGAGGGAGCTTTACTCTGTATCTAACCCAGTGTTGTACCTGTCCTGGGAGTGTTTGATGGGGACAGTGTAGAGGGAGCTTTACTCTGTATCTAACTCCGTGCTGTACCTGTCCTGGGAGTGTTTGATGGGGACAGAGTAGAGGGAGCTTTACTCTGTATCTAACTATGTGCTGTACCTGTCCTGGGAGTGTTTGATGGGGACAGTGTAGAGGGAGCTTTACTCTGTATCTAACCCCGTGCTGTACCTGTCCAGGGAGTGTTTGATGGGGACAGTGTAGAGGGAGCTTTACTCTGTATCTAACCCCGTGCTGTACCTGTCCAGCGAGTGTTTGATGGGGACAGTGTAGAGGGAGCTTTACTCTGTATCTAACCCCGTGCTGTACCTGTCCTGGGAGAGTTTGATGGGGACAGTGTAGAGGGAGCTTTACTCTGTATCTAACCCCACACTGTTCCTGTCCTGGGAGAGTTTGATGGGGACAGTGTAGAGGAAGCTTTACTCTGTGTCTAAACCCGTGCTGTACCTGTCCTGGGAGTGTTTGATGGGGACAGTGTAGAGGGAGCTTTACTCTGTATCTAACCCCGTGCTGTACCTGTCCTGAGAGCGTTTGATGGGGACAGTGTAGAGGGAGCTTTACTCTGTATCTAACCCCGTACTGTACCTGTCCTGGGAGTGTTTGATGCGGACAGTGTAGAGGGAGCTTTACTCTGTATCTAACCCCGTGCTGTACCTGTCCTGGGAGTGTTTGATGGGGACAGTGTAGAGGGAGCTTTACTCTGTATCTAACCCCATGCTGTATTGTAGTGGTATGTATTAGGGGTAATACGGTACACCATGTGACGACAGGCTATTGGTGGAGGGATGCCAGGTCCTGATAGGATCTGCCACCTACTGGACTCCACCCAGAAATGCCGGTATAAGAACCCAGTTCACGCTACCCACACCCCCCCAACGCCAATCACCACCTCCTCACTCCCGCCGGTTCATCCCGCGGCCACCCCCTTCCCGGGGGGTTCGGTTCTCCTCCCAGACCCGCCCAGGAGTAAGGACACAGGGGACAGCGCTACGCTCCCAGAGTCAACGGGATTCGAGCCAGCGCCATCACCACCACGCCCGAGACGATCGGAAAGGACGACCAGGGCGACCATCCGGCTCATCGAATCACTTTAACTCTCAACGTTTTCAGTTATTGTGTCTTGTTATAGTTATGGCATCATGCCGACCCTGTTTGGCCCGTTGGCCCAGTTGAAGCGATAATTTTGTGTTTTGTTCAAAGTTACGGCACAGTACCAACTCTGTAAACCCCTACCACCATGCGAACCACCATCCCGCCGGGTTTTGTTTCAACAAGGGGTGAATGTGGTGGTATGTATTAGGGGTAATACGGTACACCACGTGTCGACAGGCTATTGGTGGAGTGATGCCAGGTCCTGATAGGATCTGCCACCTACTGGACTCCACCCAGAAATGCCGATATAAGAACCCAGTTTTTCCCTCCATTTCCCTCAGCAGTTGCATTCTGTAACCACGCTGCTGGGGATAAAGTTCTGCTTAATAAAGCCTTCAATTGACATTACCTCAACCTGCCTCGCGTCATATTGACGGTGCGACACTGTACCTGTCCTGGGAGTGTTTGATGGGGACAGTGGAGAGGGAGCTTTACTCTGTATCTAACCCCGTGCTGTACCTGTCCTGGGAGCGTTTGATGGGGACAGTGTAGAGGGAGTTTTACTCTGTATCTAACCCTGTGCTGTACCTGTCCTGGGGGTGTTTGATGGGGACAGTATAGAGGGAGCTTTACTCTGTATCAACCCCATGCTGTGCCTGTCCTGGGAGTGTTTGATGGGGACAGTGTAGAGGAGCTTTACTCTGTATCTAACCCAGTGTTGTACCTGTCCTGGGAGTGTTTGATGAGGACAGTGTAGAGGGAGCTTTACTCTGTATCTAACCCCGTGCTGTACCTGTCCTGGGAGTGTTTGATGGGGACAGAGTAGAGGGAGCTTTACTCTGTATCTAACCCTGTGCTGTACCTGTCCTGGGAGTGTTTGATGGGGACAGTGTAGAGGGAGCTTTACTCTGTATCTAACCCCGTGCTGTACCTGTCCAGGGAGTGTTTGATGGGGACAGTGTAGAGGGAGCTTTACTCTGTATCTAACCCCGTGCTGTACCTGTCCTGGGAGAGTTTGATGGGGACAGTGTAGACGGAGCTTTACTCTGTATCTAACCCCACACTGTACCTGTCCTGGGAGAGTTTGATGGGGACAGTGTAGAGGGAGCTTTACTCTGTATCTAACCCCGTGCTGTACCTGTCCTGGGAGTGTTTGATGGGGACAGTGTAGAGGGAGCTTTACTCTGTATCTAACCCCGTGCTGTACCTGTCCAGGGAGTGTTTGATGGGGACAGTGTAGAGGGAGCTTATCTCTGTATCTAACCCCGTGCTGTACCTGTCCTGGGAGAGTTTGATGGGGACAGTGTACAGGGAGCTTTACTCTGTATCTAACCCCACGCTGTACCTGTCCTGGGAGAGTTTGATGGGGACAGTGTAGAGGGAGCTTTACTCTGTATCTAACCCCGTGCTGTACCTGTCCTGGGAGTGTTTGATGGGGACAGTGTAGAGGGAGCTTTACTCTGTATCTAACCCCGTGCTGTACCTGTCCAGGGAGTGTTTGATGGGGACAGTGTAGAGGGAGCTTTACTCTGTATCTAACCCCGTGCTGTACCTGTCCTGGGAGAGTTTGATGGGGACAGTGTAGAGGGAGCTTTACTCTGTATCTAACCCCACACTGTACCTGTCCTGGGAGAGTTTGATGGGGACAGTGTAGAGGGAGCTTTACTCTGTATCTAACCCTGTGCTGTACCTGTCCTGGGAGTGTTTGATGGGGACAGTGTAGAGGGAGCTTTACTCTGTATCTAACCCCGTGCTGTACCTGTCCTGGGAGTGTTTGATGGGGACAGTGTAGAGGGAGCTTTACTCTGTATCTAACCCCATGCTGTATTGTGGTGGTATGTATTATGGGTAATACGGTACACCACGTGCCGACAGGCTATTGGTGGAGGGATGCCAGGTCCTGATAGGATCTGCCACCTACTGGACTCCACCCAGAAATGCCGGTATAAGAACCCAGTTCACGCTACCCACACCCCCCCAACGCCAATCACCACCTCCTCACTCCCGCCGGTTCATCCCGCAGCCACCCCCTTCCCGGGGGGTTCGGTTCTCCTCCCAGACCTGCCCAGGAGTAAGGACACAGGGGACAGCGCTACGCTCCCAGAGTCGACGGGACTCGAGCCAGCGCCATCACCACCACGCCCGAGACGATCGGAAAGGACGACCAGGGCGACCATCCGGCTCATCGAATCACTTTAACTCTCAACGTTTTCAGTTATTGTGTCTTGTTATAGTTATGGCATCATGCCGACCCTGTTTGGCCCGTTGGCCCAGTTGAAGCGATAATTTTGTGTTTTGTTCAAAGTTACGGCACAGTACCAACTCTGTAAACCCCTACCACCATGCGAACCACCATCCCGCCGGGTTTTTTTTCAACAAGGGGTGAATGTGGTGGTTTGTATTAGGGGTAATACGGTACACCACGTGTCGACAGGCTATTGGTGGAGGGATGCCAGGTCCTGATAGGATCTGCCACCTACTGGACTCCACCCAGAAATGCCGATATAAGAACCCAGTTTTTCCCTCCATTTCCCTCAGCAGTTGCATTCTGTAACCACGCTGCTGGGGATAAAGTTCTGCTTAATAAAGCCTTCAATTGACATTACCTCAACCTGCCTCGCATCATATTGACGGTGCGACACTGTACCTGTCCTGGGAGTGTTTGATGGGGACAGTGGAGAGGGAGCTTTACTCTGTATCTAACCCCGTGCTGTACCTGTCCTGGGAGCGTTTGATGGGGACAGTGTAGAGGGAGTTTTACTCTGTATCTAACCCTGTGCTGTACCTGTCCTGGGGGTGTTTGATGGGGACAGTATAGAGGGAGCTTTACTCTGTATCTAACCCTATGCTGTGCCTGTCCTGGGAGTGTTTGATGGGGACAGTGTAGAGGGAGCTTTACTCTGTATCTAACCCCGTGCTGTACCTGTCCAGGGATTGTTTGATGGGGACAGTGTAGAGGGAGCTTTACTCTGTATCTAACCCCGTGCTGTACCTGTCCAGCGAGTGTTTGATGGGGACAGTGTAGAGGGAGCTTTACTCTGTATCTAACCCCGTGCTGTACCTGTCCTGGGAGAGTTTGATGGGGACAGTGTAGAGGGAGTTTTACTCTGTATCTAACCCTGTGCTGTACCTGTCCTGGGGGTGTTTGATGGAGACAGTATAGAGGGAGCTTTACTCTGTATCTAACCCCATGCTGTGCCTGTCCTGGGAGTGTTTGATGGGGACAGTGTAGAGGGAGCTTTACTCTGTATCTAACCCCGTGCTGTACCTGTCCTGGGAGAGTTTGATGGGGACAGTGTAGAGGGAGCTTTACTCTGTATCTAACCCCACACTGTACCTGTCCTGGGAGAGTTTGATGGGGACAGTGTAGAGGGAGCTTTACTCTGTATCTAACCCTGTGCTGTACCTGTCCTGGGAGTGTTTGATGGGGACAGTGTAGAGGGAGCTTTACTCTGTATCTAACCCCGTGCTGTACCTGTCCTGGGAGTGTTTGATGGGGACAGTGTAGAGGGAGCTTTACTCTGTATCTAACCCCATGCTGTATTGTGGTGGTATGTATTATGGGTAATACGGTACACCACGTGACGACAGGCTATTGGTGGAGGGATGCCAGGTCCTGATAGGATCTGCCACCTACTGGACTCCACCCAGAAATGCCGGTATAAGAACCCAGTTCACGCTACCCACACCCCCCCAACGCCAATCACCACCTCCTCACTCCCGCCGGTTCATCCCGCAGCCACCCCCTTCCCGGGGGGTTCGGTTCTCCTCCCAGACCTGCCCAGGAGTAAGGACACAGGGGACAGCGCTACGCTCCCAGAGTCGACGGGACTCGAGCCAGCGCCATCACCACCACGCCCGAGACGATCGGAAAGGACGACCAGGGCGACCATCCGGCTCATCGAATCACTTTAACTCTCAACGTTTTCAGTTATTGTGTCTTGTTATAGTTATGGCACCATGCCGACCCTGTTTGGCCCGTTGGCCCAGTTGAAGCGATAATTTTGTGTTTTGTTCAAAGTTACGGCACAGTACCAACTCTGTAAACCCCTACCACCATGCGAACCACCATCCCGCCGGGTTTTTTTTCAACAAGGGGTGAATGTGGTGGTTTGTATTAGGGGTAATACGGTACACCACGTGTCGACAGGCTATTGGTGGAGGGATGCCAGGTCCTGATAGGATCTGCCACCTACTGGACTCCACCCAGAAATGCCGATATAAGAACCCAGTTTTTCCCTCCATTTCCCTCAGCAGTTGCATTCTGTAACCACGCTGCTGGGGATAAAGTTCTGCTTAATAAAGCCTTCAATTGACATTACCTCAACCTGCCTCGCGTCATATTGACGGTGCGACACTGTACCTGTCCTGGGAGTGTTTGATGGGGACAGTGGAGAGGGAGCTTTACTCTGTATCTAACCCCGTGCTGTACCTGTCCTGGGAGCGTTTGATGGGGACAGTGTAGAGGGAGTTTTACTCTGTATCTAACCCTGTGCTGTACCTGTCCTGGGGGTGTTTGATGGGGACAGTATAGAGGGAGCTTTACTCTGTATCTAACCCCATGCTGTGCCTGTCCTGGGAGTGTTTGATGGGGACAGTGTAGAGGGAGCTTTACTCTGTATCTAACCCAGTGTTGTACCTGTCCTGGGAGTGTTTGATGGGGACAGTGTAGAGGGAGCTTTACTCTATATCTAACTCCGTGCTGTACCTGTCCTGGGAGTGTTTGATGGGGACAGAGTAGAGGGAGCTTTACTCTGTATCTAACCCTGTGCTGTACCTGTCCTGGGAGTGTTTGATGGGGACAGTGTAGAGGGAGCTTTACTCTGTATCTAACCCCGTGCTGTACCTGTCCAGGGAGTGTTTGATGGGGACAGTGTAGAGGGAGCTTTACTCTGTATCTAACCCCGTGCTGTACCTGTCCAGGGAGTGTTTGATGGGGACAGTGTAGAGGGAGCTTTACTCTGTATCTAACCCCGTGCTGTACCTGTCCTGGGAGAGTTTGATGGGGACAGTGTAGAGGGAGCTTTACTCTGTATCTAACCCCACACTGTACCTGTCCTGGGAGAGTTTGATGGGGACAGTGTAGAGGAAGCTTTACTCTGTGTCTAACCCCGTGCTGTACCTGTCCTGGGAGTGTTTGATGGGGACAGTGTAGAGGGAGCTTTACTCTGTATCTAACCCCGTGCTGTACCTGTCCTGAGAGCGTTTGATGGGGACAGTGTAGAGGGAGCTTTACTCTGTATATAACCCCGTACTGTACCTGTCCTGGGAGTGTTTGATGCGGACAGTGTAGAGGGAGCTTTACTCTGTATCTAACCCCACGCTGTACCTGTCCTGGGAGTGGTTGATGGGGACAGTGTAGAGGGAGCTTTACTCTGTATCTAACCCCATGCTGTATTGTGGTGGTATGTATTAGGGGTAATACGGTACACCATGTGACGACAGGCTATTGGTGGAGGGATGCCAGGTCCTGATAGGATCTGCCACCTACTGGACTCCACCCAGAAATGCCGATATAAGAACCCAGTTCACGCTACCCACACCCCCCCCAGCGCCAATCACCACCTCCTCACTCCCGCCGGTTCATCCCGCAGCCACCCCCTTCCCGGGGGGTTCGGTTCTCCTCCCAGACCCGCCCAGGAGTTAGGACACAGGGGACAGCGCTACGCTCCCAGAGTCGACGTGACTCTAGCCAGCGCCATCACCACCACGCCCGAGACGATCGGAAAGGACGACCAGGGCGCCCATCCGGCTCATCGAATCACTTTAACTCTCAACGTTTTCAGTTATTGTGTCTTGTTATAGTTATGGCATCATGCCGACCCTGTTTGGCCCGTTGGCCCAGTTGAAGCGATAATTTTGTGTTTTGTTCAAAGTTACGGCACAGTACCAACTCTGTAAACCCCTACCACCATGCGAACCACCATCCCGCCGGGTTTTTTTTCAACAAGGGGTGAATGTGGTGGTATGTATTAGGGGTAATACGGTACACCACGTGTCGACAGGCTATTGGTGGAGGGATGCCAGGTCCTGATAGGATCTGCCACCTACTGGACTCCACCCAGAAATGCCGATATAAGAACCCAGTTTTCCCCTCCATTTCCCTCAGCAGTTGCATTCTGTAACCACGCTGCTGGGGATAAAGTTCTGCTTAATAAAGCCTTCAATTGACATTACCTCAACCTGCCTCGCGTCATATTGATGGTGCGACACTGTACCTGTCCTGGGAGTGTTTGATGGGGACAGTGGAGAGGGAGCATTACTCTGTATCTAACCCCGTGCTGTACCTGTCCTGGGAGCGTTTGATGGGGACAGTGTAGAGGGAGCTTTACTCTGCATCTAACCCCGTGCTGTACCTGTCCTGGGAGTGTTTGATGGGGACAGTGTAGAGGGAGCTTTACTCTGTATCTAACCCCATGCTGTGCCTGCCCTGGGAGTGTTTGATGGGGGACAGTGTAGAGGGAGCTTTACTCTGTATCTATCCCGGGCAGTACTTGTCCTGGGAGTGTTTGATGGGGACAGTGTAGAGGAAGCTTTACTCTGTATCTATCCCGGGCAGTACTTGTCCTGGGAGTGTTTGATGGGGACAGTGTAGAGGGAGCTTTACTCTGTATTTAACCCTGTGCTGTACCTGTCTGGGGAGTGTTTGATGGAGACAGTGTAGAGGGAGCTTTACTCTGTATCTAACCCCGTGCTGTACCTGTCCTGGGAGTGTTTGATGGAGACAGTGAAGAGGGAGCTTTACTCTGTATCTAACCCCATGCTGTACCTGTCCTGGGAGTGTTTGATGGGGACAGTGTAGAGGGAGCTTTACTCTGTATTTAACCCTGTGCTGTACCTGTCTGTGGAGTGTTTGATGGAGACAGTGTAGAGGGAGCTTTACTCTGTATCTAACCCCATGCTGTACCTGTCCTGGGAGTGTTTGATGGGGACAGTGTAGAGGGAGCTTTACTCTGTATTTAACCCTGTGCTGTACCTGTCTGTGGAGTGTTTGATGGAGACAGTGTAGAGGGAGCTTTACTCTGTATCTAACCCCGTGCTGTACCTGTCCTGGGAGTGTTTGATGGGGACAGTGTAGAGGGAGCTTTACTCTGTATCTAACCCCATGCTGTACCTGTCCTGGGAGTGTTTGATGGGGACAGTGTAGAGGGAGCTTTACTCTGTATCTAACCCCGTGCTGTACCTGTCCTGGGAGTGTTTGATGGGGACAGTGTAGAGGGAGCTTTACTCTGTATCTAACCCCGTGCTGTACCTGTCCTGGGAATGTTTGATGGGGACAGTGTGGAGAGAGCTTTACTCTGTCTCTAACCCCATGCTGTACCTGTCCTGGGAGTGTTTGATGGGGACAGTGTAGAGGGAGCTTTACTCTGTATCTAACCCCGTGCTGTACGTGTCCTGGGAGTGTTTGATGGGGACAGTGTGGAGAGAGCTTTACTCTGTATCTAACCCCATGCTGTACCTGTCCTGGGGGTGTTTGATGGGGACAGTGTAGGGGGAGCTTTACTCTGTATCTAACCCCGTGCTGTACCTGTCCTGGGAGTGTTTGATGGGGACAGTGTAGAGGGAGCTTTACTCTGTATCTAACTCCATGCTGTACCTGTCCTGGGAGTGTTTGATGGGGACAGTGTAGAGGGAGCTTTACTCTGTATCTAACCCCGTGCTGTACCTGTCCTGGGAGTGTTTGATGGGGACAGTGTAGAGGGAGCTTTACTCTGTATCTAACCCCGTGCTGTACCTGTCCAGGGAGTGTTTGATGGGGACAGTGTAGAGGGAGCTTTACTCTGTATCTAACCCCGTGCTGTACCTGTCCTGGGAGTGTTTGATGGGGGACAGTGTAGAGGGAGATTTACTCTGTATCTAACCCCGTGCTGTACCTGTCCTGGGAGTGTTTGATGGGGACAGTGTAGAGGGAGCTTTACTCTGTATCTAACCCAGTGCTGTACCTGTCCTGGGAGTGTTTGATGGGGACAGTGTGGAGGGAGCTTTACTCTGTATCTAACCCCGTGCTGTACCTGTCCTGGGAGTGTTTGATGGGGACAGTGTAGAGGGAGCTTTACTCTGTATCTAACCCCGTGCTGTACCTGTCCTGGGAGTGTTTGATGGGGACAGTGTAGAATGAGCTTTACTCTATCTAACCCCGTGCTGTACCTGTCCTGGGAGTGTTTGATGGGGACAGTGTAGAGGGAGCTTTACTCTGTATCTAACCCTGTGCTGTACCTGTCCTGGGAGTGTTTGATGGGGACAGTGTAGAGGGAGCTTTACAAACAAAGAACAAGAACAAAGAAATGTACAGCACAGGAACAGGCCCTTCGGCCCTCCAAGCCCGTGCCGACCATACTGCCCGACTAAACTACAATCTTCTACACTTCCTGGGTCCGTATCCTTCTATTCCCATCCTATTCATATATTTGTCAAGATGCCCCTTAAATGTCCCTATCGTCCCTGCCTCCACTACCTCCTCCGGTAGTGAGTTCCAGGCACCCACTACCCTCTGCGTAAAAAACTTGCCTCGTACATCTACTCTAAACTTTGCCCCTCTCACCTTAAACCTATGCCCCCTAGTAATTGACCCCTCTACCCTGGGGAAAAGCCTCTGACTATCCACTCTGTCTATGCCCCTCATAATTTTGTATACCTCTATCAGGTCGCCCCTCAACCTCCTTCGTTCCAGTGAGAACAAACCGAGTTTATTCAATCGCTCCTCATAGCTTATGCCCTCCATACCAGGCAACATTCTGGTAAATCTCTTCTGCACCCTCTCTAAAGCCTCCACATCCTTCTGGTAGTGTGGCGACCAGAATTGAACACTATACTCCAAGTGTGGCCTAACTAAGGTTCTATACAGCTGCAACATGACTTGCCAATTCTTATACTCAATGCCCCGGCCAATGAAGGCAAGCATGCCGTATGCCTTCTTGACTACCTTCTCCACCTGTGTAGCCCCTTTCAGTGATCTGTGGACCTGTACTCCTAGATCTCTTTGACTTTCAATACTCTTGAGGGTTCTACCATTACCATTTACTCTGTATGTAACCCCGTGCTGTACCTGTCCTGGGAGTGTTTGTTGGGGACAGTGTAGAGGGAGCTTTACTCTGTATCTCACCCCGTGCTGTACCTGTCCTGGGAGTGTTTGATGGGGACAGTGTAGAATGAGCTTTACTCTGTATGTAACCCCGTGCTGCACCTGTCCTGGGAGTGTTTGATGGGGACAGTGTAGAGGGAGCTTTACTCTGTATCTAACCGCGTGCTGTACCTGTCCTGGGAGTGTTTGATGGGGACAGTGTAGAGGGAGCTTTACTCTGTATTTAACCCCGTGCTGTACCTGTCCTGGGAGTGTTTGATGGGGACAGTGTAGAGGGAGCTTTACTCTGTATCTAACCCCGTGCTGTACCTGTCCTGGGAGTGTTTGATGAGGACAGTGTGGCGGGAGCGTTACTCTGTATCTAACCCCGTGCTGTACCTGTCCTGGGAGTGTTTGATGGGGACAGTGTACAGGGAGCTTTACTCTATATCTAACCCTGTGCTGTACCTGTCCTGGGAGTGTTTGATGGGGACAGTGTAGAGGGAGCTTTACTCTGTATCTAACCCCGTGCTGTACCTGTCCTGGGAGTGTTTGATGGGGACAGTGTAGAGGGAGCTTTACTCTGTATCTAACCCCGTGCTGTACCTATTCTGGGAGTGTTTGATGGAGACAGTGTAGAAGGAGCTTTACTCTGTATCTCACCCCGTGCTGTACCTATTCTGGGAGTGTTTGATGGAGACAGTGTATCTGACTCCGTGCTGTAACAAAGAACAAAGAACATTACAGCACAGGAACAGGCCCTTCGGCCCACCAAGCCTGCCCCAAACCAGATTCCTTATTTAGACCTACTACTTATTGCCCAAACGATCTATATCCCTCCGTTCCCCGCCTGTTCATGTGTCTGTGAAGATGCATCTTAAACGTTGCTACCATGCCTGCCTTCACTACCTCCACTGGCAACGTGTTCCAGACATCCACCACCCTCTGCGTGAAAAACTTTTCCCACACATCTCCCCTAAACTTTCCCCCTCACCTTGAACCTGTGCCCCCTTGTAATTGCGTCTTCCACCCTGGGAAAAAGTTTCTGACTATTCACCCTGTCTATACCTCTCGTAATTTTGTCGATCTCAATCAAGACTCCCCTCAGCCTCCGTCTTTCCAACAAAACAATCCAAGTTTATTCCACCTCTCCTCATAGCCACCACGCTCCAGACCAGGCAAGTTCCACTTTTAAACGTTCCCTCAAAGGAGCTGGAACCCTCCTAGGTGGACGAATGACTGGTTTAATATTCGCTATCAACTGGATTTTGTATTCAAATGGTGGAAAGACGTGAGGAAATGTCTGAATAATCGCCACAATCTGGTCATTGCAATTGGATGAAATCCTGTCCGAGCTGTAAATGCGTTTGACGAGCTGCAGAATCTCACATGCCTGAGTAATGATGAAATGAAAAATGAAAATCGCTTATTGTCACAAGTAGGCTTCAATGAAGTTACTGTGAAAACCCCTAGTCGCCACATTCCGGCGCCTGTTTGGGGAGGCTGGTACGGGAATTGAACCGTGCTGCTGGCCTGTCTTGGTCTGCTCGCAAAGCCAGCGATTTAGCCCTGTGCTAAACAGCCCCTGATCTCATTGGTTCAGCGATCTCAAATTTAATCGGAATCTTTTTCTCTTTGACCTCGACAGATAAATAGCAGATACTCGCTGTGGTTATAAAGTGGCCATTATAATCTCGCAGTTGACAATCATTCTCATCAATCACTGGTTTTATCTTTAACCTGGCTATGTCTGTCTGATTAATGAGATTAGCTCTTGCTCCGGTATCCAATTTAATCTTTATGTTGGTTCCATTTATTATGAAAGGAATTGTCCAATCATCAGTATTGTGAACGATGGAAATCTGTTTGAAAGTTTCAGAATCAAAAGTTTTCTGTTTTGCTTTTTCTATGCTTTTCACTGTTTCAACAAAGAAGGAATCCTCCAAGTCAAATTCATCTCTCTCTGAGTCGGGTTTAATCGCTTGTTTCACATTTTCCGTCATGCTGACTTCTTGCACAGCTCTTCCTTCTTCACTTTAAACTGCTGCAAATTTGTTCCTGATCTACACTGAGATTTGGATTTGTTTATTGTCACGTGTACCGAGGTACAGTGAAAAGTATTTTTCTACGAGCAGCTCAAACAGATCATTAAGTACATGAAAAGAAAATTCATAATAGGGCAACACAACATATACAATGTAACTACATAAGCACCGGCATCGGGTGAAGCATACAGGGTGTAGTGTTAATGAAATCAGTCTATAAGAGGGTCGTTTAGGAGTCTGGTAACAGCGGGGAAAAACAGGCTGTTTTGAGTCTGTTCGTGCATGTTTTCAGACTTCTGTATCTCCTGCCCTGATGGAAGAAGTTGGAAGAGTGAGTAAGCCGGGTGGGAGGGATCTTTGATTATGCTGCCCGCTTTCCCCAGGCAGCGGGAGGTGTAGATGGAGTCATTGGATGGGAGGCAGGTTCGTGTGATGGACTGGGCGGTGTTCACGACTCTCTGAAGTTTCTAGTGGTCCTGGGCCGAGCAGTTGCCATACCAGGCTGTGATGCAGCCCGATAGGATGCTTCCTATGGTGCATCTGTAAATGTTGGTAAGAGTCAATGTGGACATGCTGAATTTCCTTAGTTTCCTGAGGAAGTATAAGCGCTGTTAGTGCTTTCTTGGTGGTAGCGTCGACGTGGGTGGACAAGGACAGATTTTTGGAGATGTGCACCCCTAGGAATTTGAAACTGCTAACCATCTCCACCTCGGCCCCGTTGATGCTGACAGGGGTGTGTACAGTACTTTGCTTCCTGAAGTCAATGACCAGCTCTTTAGTTTTGCTGGCATTGAGGGAGAGATTGTTGTCGCTACACCACTCCACTAGGTTCTCTATCTCCCTCCTGTATTCGGACTCATCGTTATTCGAGATCCGGCCCACTATGGTCGTATCGTCAGCAAACTTGTAGATGGAGTTGGAACCAAGTTTTGCCACGCAGTCGTGTGTACAGGGAGTAGAGTAGGGGGCTAAGTACGCAGCCTTGCGGGGCGCCGGTGTTGAGGACTATTGTGGAGGACGTGTTCTTACTGATTGTGGTCTGTTGGTCAGAAAATCGAGGATCCAGCTGCAGAGTGGGGAGCCAAGTCCTAGGTTTTGGAGCTTTGATATGAGCTTGGCTGGGATTATGTTGTTGAAGGCGGAGCTGTAGTCAATAAATAGGAGTCTGATGTAGGAGTCCTTGTTGTTGAGATGCTCTAAGGGTGAGTGTAGGGCCAGGGAAATGGTGTCTGCTGTGGACCGGTTGCAGCGGTGTGCGAATTGCAGTGGATCAAGGCGTTCTGGGAGTATGGAGGTGATGCGCTTCATGATCAACCTCTCGAAGCACTTCATTACGACTGGAGTCAGGGCCACTGGACGGTAGTCATTGAGGCACGTTGCCTGGTTCTTCTTTGGTACCGGTATGATGGTGGTCTTCTTGAAGCAGGTGGGGATCTCGGAGTGGAGTAGGGACAGGTTAAAGATGTCCGCGAATACTTCTGCCAGCTGGTCTGCGCAGGCTCTGAGTGCACGACCAGGGATCCCGTCCGGGCCCGTCGCCTTCCGAGGGTTCACTTTCAGGAAGGCCAATCTGACTTTGAGCATAGATGCACAGTGGTGAAGCTTGTGACATTTCTCACAGGTTTTTCCACATGCAGAGCATGTTCTGACCCGATGCGTGTTGCCACACCGTTTACACGTCATGACGCTTGTGACGTCACGCGTAAAATGGCTGCCGTCATTCTTAACATGGCTGCCGTCTGGAGCACGTTTCTTTTTTAGGGGCACCACTGTGTTAATGGTGCCGGCAACATTGCTCGTTTTCGCGCCACTTTCTCCGACCAACATTTCTGAGAATTGAGGTCTGGCAAGTTCGCTTGCTACAGCCTTCTAACGTCAAATCAGACTGTCGCAAAAACCTTTCCCACAGTTTGTCACTTTTTAGTCCGTAGACGATCTGATCTCACAGAAGTGAGTCTAGGAGATTCAAAAAATTATGTTTCCCCTTTTAGCCTCAGATCGGGGCAGCACGGTAGCATTGTGGTTAGCACAATCGCTTCACAGCTCCAGGGTCCCAGGTTCGATTCCGGCTTGGGTCACTGTCTGTGTGGAGTCTGCACGTCCTCCCCGTGTGTGCGTGGGTTTCCTCCGGGTGCTCCGGTTTCCTCCCACAGTCCAAAGATGTGCAGGTTAGGTGGATTGGCCGTGGTAAATTGCCCTTCGTGTCCAAAATTGCCCTTAGTGTTGGGTGGGGTTACTGGGTTATGGGGATGGGGTGGCGGTGTTGACCTTGGGTAGGGTGCTCTTTCCAAGAGCCGGTGCAGACTCGATGGGCCGAATGGCCTCCTTCTGCACTGTAAATTCTATGATAATCTATGATAATCCGTGATGAAGGAGTCAAGCGTTTCACCTACTTTTTGCTCTCTTTGCCTGAACACACACCGTTCAAACTTCTTCTTTTGTCACAACTAGCAGTGAGTGTCAAACTTTTCAACACCTTTGACGTAATTTTGTTATCTGTCTCATGTTCGAATCACAACGAGTTAAAGATTTCAATGGCTTGTGAACCAGTCACTGTTAGAAACAGCGCTATTTTTCCCTCAGTACTGACCCTCAGACAGTGCGGCACTCCCTCAGTACTGACCCTCAGACAGTGCGGCACTCCCTCAGTACTGACCCTCTGACAGTGCGGCACTCCCTCAGTACTGACCCTCTGACAGTGCGGCACTCCCCCAGTACTGACCCTCTAACAGTGCGGCACTCCCTCAGTACTGACCCTCTGACAGTGCGGCACTCCCTCAGTACTGACCCTCTGACAGAGCGGGACTCCCTCAGTACTGACCCTCTGACAGTGCGGCACTCCCTCAGTACTGACCCTCTGACAGTGCAGCACTCCCTCAGTACTGACCCTCTGACAGTGCAGCACTCCCTCAGAACTGACCCTCTGACAGTGCGGCGTTCCCTCAGTACTGACCCTCTGACAGTGTGGCACTCCCTCAGTACTGACCCTCTGACAGTGCGGCACTCCCTCAGTACTGACCCTCTGACAGTGCAGCACTCCCTCAGTACTGACCCTCTGACATTGCGGCACTCCCTCAGTACTGACCCTCTGACAGTGCGGCGTTCCCTCAGTACTGACCCTCTGACAGTGCAGCACTCCCTCAGTACTGACCCTCTGACATTGCGGCACTCCATCAGTACTGAACCTCTGACAGTGCAGCACTCCCTCAGTACTGACCCTCTGACAGTGAGGCACTCCGTCAGTACTGACCCTCTGACAGTGCAGCACTCCCTCAGTACTGACCGTGTGACAGTGCGGCACTCCCTCAGCACTGACCCTCTGACTGCGCGGCACTCCCTCAGTACTGACCCTGTGACAGTGCGGCACTCCCTCAGCACTGACCCTCTGACAGTGCAGCACTCCCTCAGTACTGACCCTCTGACAGTGCAGCACTCCCTCAGTACTGACCCTCTGACAGTGCGGCACTCCCTCAGTACTGACCCTCTGACTGTGCGGCACTCCCTCAGCACTGACCCTCTGACTGTGCGGCACTCCCTCAGTACTGACCCTCTGACAGTGCGGCACTCCCTCAGTACTGACCCTCTGACTGTGCAGCACTCCCTCAGTACTGACCCTCTGACAGTGCAGCACACCCTCAGTACTGACCCTCTGACAGTGCAGCACTCCCTCAGTACTGACCCTCTGTCAGTGCAGCACTCCCTCAGTACGGACCCTCTGACAGTGCGACACTCCCTCAGCACTGACCCTCTGACAGTGCGACACTCCCTCAGTACTGACCCTCTGACAGTGCAGCACTCCCTCAGTACTGACCCTCTGACAGTGCAGCACTCCCTCAGTACTGACCCTCTGACAGTGCAGCACTCCCTCAGTACTGACCCTCTGTTAGTGCAGCACTCCCTCAGTACTGATCCTCTGACAGTGCAGCACTCCCTCAGTACTGACCCTCTGACAGTGCGGTACTCCCTCAGTACTGACCCTCTGACAGTGCGGCACTCCATCAGTACTGACCCTCTGACAGTGCAGCACTCCCTCAGTACTGACCCTCTGACAGTGCAGCGCTCCCTCAGTACTGACCCTCTGACAGTGCGGCACTCCCTCAGTACTGACCCTCTGACAGTGCAGCACTCCCTCAGTACTGACCCTCTGACAGTGCGGCACTCCCTCAGCACTGACCCTCTGACAGTGCGGTACTCCCTCAGTACTGACCCTCTGACAGTGCGGCACTCCATCAGTACTGACCCTCTGACAGTGCAGCACTCCCTCAGTACTGACCCTCTGACAGTGCAGCGCTCCCTCAGTACTGACCCTCTGACAGTGCGGCACTCCCTCAGTACTGACCCTCTGACAGTGCAGCACTCCCTCAGTACTGACCCTCTGACAGTGAGGCACTCCCTCAGTACTGACCCTGTGACAGTGCGGCACTCCCTCAGTACTGACCCTCTGACAGTGCAGCACTCCCTCAGTACTGACCCTCTGACAGTGCAGCACTCCCTCAGTACTGACCCTCTGACAGTGCAGCACTCCCTTGTTACTGACCCTCTGACAGTGCGGCACTCCCTCAGTACTGACCCTCTGACAGTGCAGCACTCCCTCAGTACTGACCCTCTGACAGTGCGGCACTCCCTCAGTACTGACCCTCTGACAGTGCGGCACTCCCTCAGCACTGACCCTCTGACTGTGCGGCACTCCCTCAGTACGGACCCTCTGACAGTGCAGCACTCCCTCAGTACTGACCCTCTGACAGTGCGGCACTCCCTCAGTACCGACCCTCTGACAGTGCGGCACACCCTCAGCACTGACCCTCTGACTGTGCGGCACTCCCTCAGTACTGACCCTCTGACTGTGCAGCACTCCCTCAGCACTGACCCTCTGACAGTGCAGCACTCCCTCAGTACTGACCCTCTGACAGTGCGGCACTCCCTCAGCACTGACCCCCTGACAGTGCGGCACACCCTCAGTACAGACCCTCTGACAGTGCAGCACTCCCTCAGTACTGACCCCCTGACAGTGCGGCACACCCTCAGTACAGACCCTCTGACAGTGCAGCACTCCCTCAGTACTGACCCTCTGACAGTGCAGCAATCCCTCAGTACAGACCCTCTGACAGTGCGGCACTCCCTCAGTACAGACCCCCTGACAGTGCAGCACCCCCTCAGTACTGACCGTGTGACAGTGCGGCACTCCCTCAGCACTGACCCTCTGACTGCGCGGCACTCCCTCAGTACTGACCCTGTGACAGTGCGGCACTCCCTCAGCACTGACCCTCTGACAGTGCAGCACTCCCTCAGTACTGACCCTCTGACAGTGCAGCACTCCCTCAGTACTGACCCTCTGACAGTGCGGCACACCCTCAGTACTGACCCTCTGACTGTGCGGCACTCCCTCAGCACTGACCCTCTGACTGTGCGGCACTCCCTCAGTACTGACCCTCTGACAGTGCGGCACTCCCTCAGTACTGACCCTCTGACTGTGCAGCACTCCCTCAGTACTGACCCTCTGACAGTGCAGCACACCCTCAGTACTGACCCTCTGACAGTGCAGCACTCCCTCAGTACTGACCCTCTGTCAGTGCAGCACTCCCTCAGTACGGACCCTCTGACAGTGCGACGCTCCCTGAGCACTGACCCTCTGACTGTGCGGCACTCCCTCAGTACTGACCCTCTGACAGTGCAGCACTCCCTCAGTACTGACCCTCTGACAGTGCAGCACTCCCTCAGTACTGACCCTCTGTTAGTGCAGCACTCCCTCAGTACTGATCCTCTGACAGTGCAGCACTCCCTCAGTACTGACCCTCTGACAGTGCGGTACTCCCTCAGTACTGACCCTCTGACAGTGCGGCACTCCATCAGTACTGACCCTCTGACAGTGCGGCACTCCCTCAGCACTGACCCTCTGACTGTGCAGCACTCCCTCAGTACTGACCCCCTGACAGTGCGGCACTCCCTCAGTACAGACCCTCTGACAGTGCAGCACTCCCTCAGTACTGACCCTCTGACAGTGCAGCACTCCCTCAGTACAGACCCTCTGACAGTGCGGCACTCCCTCAGTACAGACCCCCTGACAGTGCAGCACTCCCTCAGTACTGACCGTGTGACAGTGCGGCACTCCCTCAGCACTGACCCTCTGACTGTGCGGCACTCCATCAGTACTGACCCTCTGACAGTGCAGCACTCCCTCAGTACTGACCCTCTGACAGTGCAGCGCTCCCTCAGTACTGACCCTCTGACAGTGCGGCACTCCCTCAGTACTGACCCTCTGACAGTGCAGCACTCCCTCAGTACTGACCCTCTGACAGTGCGGCACTCCCTCAGCACTGACCCTCTGACAGTGCGGTACTCCCTCAGTACTGACCCTCTGACAGTGCGGCACTCCATCAGTACTGACCCTCTGACAGTGCAGCACTCCCTCAGTACTGACCCTCTGACAGTGCAGCGCTCCCTCAGTACTGACCCTCTGACAGTGCGGCACTCCCTCAGTACTGACCCTCTGACAGTGCAGCACTCCCTCAGTACTGACCCTCTGACAGTGAGGCACTCCCTCAGTACTGACCCTGTGACAGTGCGGCACTCCCTCAGTACTGACCCTCTGACAGTGCAGCACTCCCTCAGTACTGACCCTCTGACAGTGCAGCACTCCCTCAGTACTGACCCTCTGACAGTGCAGCACTCCCTTGTTACTGACCCTCTGACAGTGCGGCACTCCCTCAGTACTGACCCTCTGACAGTGCAGCACTCCCTCAGTACTGACCCTCTGACAGTGCGGCACTCCCTCAGTACTGACCCTCTGACAGTGCGGCACTCCCTCAGCACTGACCCTCTGACTGTGCGGCACTCCCTCAGTACGGACCCTCTGACAGTGCAGCACTCCCTCAGTACTGACCCTCTGACAGTGCGGCACTCCCTCAGTACCGACCCTCTGACAGTGCGGCACACCCTCAGCACTGACCCTCTGACTGTGCGGCACTCCCTCAGTACTGACCCTCTGACTGTGCAGCACTCCCTCAGCACTGACCCTCTGACAGTGCAGCACTCCCTCAGTACTGACCCTCTGACAGTGCGGCACTCCCTCAGCACTGACCCCCTGACAGTGCGGCACACCCTCAGTACAGACCCTCTGACAGTGCAGCACTCCCTCAGTACTGACCCCCTGACAGTGCGGCACACCCTCAGTACAGACCCTCTGACAGTGCAGCACTCCCTCAGTACTGACCCTCTGACAGTGCAGCACTCCCTCAGTACAGACCCTCTGACAGTGCGGCACTCCCTCAGTACAGACCCCCTGACAGTGCAGCACCCCCTCAGTACTGACCGTGTGACAGTGCGGCACTCCCTCAGCACTGACCCTCTGACTGCGCGGCACTCCCTCAGTACTGACCCTGTGACAGTGCGGCACTCCCTCAGCACTGACCCTCTGACAGTGCAGCACTCCCTCAGTACTGACCCTCTGACAGTGCAGCACTCCCTCAGTACTGACCCTCTGACAGTGCGGCACACCCTCAGTACTGACCCTCTGACTGTGCGGCACTCCCTCAGCACTGACCCTCTGACTGTGCGGCACTCCCTCAGTACTGACCCTCTGACAGTGCGGCACTCCCTCAGTACTGACCCTCTGACAGTGCAGCACTCCCTCAGTACTGACCCTCTGACAGTGCAGCACACCCTCAGTACTGACCCTCTGACAGTGCAGCACTCCCTCAGTACTGACCCTCTGTCAGTGCAGCACTCCCTCAGTACGGACCCTCTGACAGTGCGACGCTCCCTGAGCACTGACCCTCTGACTGTGCGGCACTCCCTCAGTACTGACCCTCTGACAGTGCAGCACTCCCTCAGTACTGACCCTCTGACAGTGCAGCACTCCCTCAGTACTGACCCTCTGTTAGTGCAGCACTCCCTCAGTACTGATCCTCTGACAGTGCAGCACTCCCTCAGTACTGACCCTCTGACAGTGCGGTACTCCCTCAGTACTGACCCTCTGACAGTGCGGCACTCCATCAGTACTGACCCTCTGACAGTGCGGCACTCCCTCAGCACTGACCCTCTGACTGTGCAGCACTCCCTCAGTACTGACCCCCTGACAGTGCGGCACTCCCTCAGTACAGACCCTCTGACAGTGCAGCACTCCCTCAGTACTGACCCTCTGACAGTGCAGCACTCCCTCAGTACAGACCCTCTGACAGTGCGGCACTCCCTCAGTACAGACCCCCTGACAGTGCAGCACTCCCTCAGTACTGACCGTGTGACAGTGCGGCACTCCCTCAG
The DNA here is from genome assembly GCF_047496885.1 of Scyliorhinus torazame. Taxonomy (NCBI): domain Eukaryota; kingdom Metazoa; phylum Chordata; class Chondrichthyes; order Carcharhiniformes; family Scyliorhinidae; genus Scyliorhinus; species Scyliorhinus torazame. The sequence goes on from NC_092714.1 coordinate 1,790,523, forward strand.
CACTGACCCTCTGACTGCGCGGCACTCCCTCAGTACTGACCCTGTGACAGTGCGGCACTCCCTCAGCACTGACCCTCTGACAGTGCAGCACTCCCTCAGTACTGACCCTCTGACAGTGCAGCACTCCCTCAGTACTGACCCTCTGACAGTGCGGCACTCCCTCAGTACTGACCCTCTGACTGTGCGGCACTACCTCAGCACTGACCCTCTGACTGTGCGGCACTCCCTCAGTACTGACCCTCTGACAGTGCGGCACTCCCTCAGTACTGACCCTCTGACTGTGCAGCACTCCCTCAGTACTGACCCTCTGACACTGCAGCACACCCTCAGTACTGACCCTCTGACAGTGCAGCACTCCCTCAGTACTGACCCTCTGTCAGTGCAGCACTCCCTCAGTACGGACCCTCTGACAGTGCGACACTGCCTCAGCACTGACCCTCTGACTGTGCGGCACTCCCTCAGTACTGACCCTCTGACAGTGCAGCACTCCCTCAGTACTGACCCTGTGACAGTGCAGCACTCCCTCAGTACTGACCCTCTGTCAGTGCAGCACTCCCTCAGTACGGACCCTCTGACAGTGCGGTACTCCCTCAGTACTGACCCTCTGACAGTGCGGCACTCCATCAGTACTGACCCTCTGACAGTGCAGCACTCCCTCAGTACTGACCCTCTGACAGTGCAGCGCTCCCTCAGTACTGACCCTCTGACAGTGCGGCACTCCCTCAGTACTGACCCTCTGACAGTGCAGCACTCCCTCAGTACTGACCCTCTGACAGTGCGGCACTCCCTCAGCACTGACCCTCTGACAGTGCGGTACTCCCTCAGTACTGACCCTCTGACAGTGCGGCACTCCATCAGTACTGACCCTCTGACAGTGCAGCACTCCCTCAGTACTGACCCTCTGACAGTGCAGCGCTCCCTCAGTACTGACCCTCTGACAGTGCGGCACTCCCTCAGTACTGACCCTCTGACAGTGCAGCACTCCCTCAGTACTGACCCTCTGACAGTGCGGCACTCCCTCAGCACTGACCCTCTGACAGTGCGGCACTCCCTCAGTACTGACCCTCTGACAGTGCGGCGCTCCCTCAGTACTGACCCAGTACGAAGAATGGTGGAGTTGTGGATAGTAAGGAGGGCTGTTGTCGGATGCAAAGAGACATAGATAGGATGCAGAGCTGGGCTGAGAAGTGGCAGATGCAGTTTAACCCAGAAAAATGTGAGGTTGTCCATTTTGGAAGGACAAATATGAATGCGGAATACAGGGTTAACGGTAGAGTTCTTGGCAATGTGGAGGAGCAGAGAGATCTTGGGGTCTATGTTCATACATCTTTGAAAGTTGCCACTCAAGTGGATAGAGCTGTGAAGAAGGCCTATGGTGTGCTCACATTCATTAATAGAGGGATTGAATTTAAGAGCCGTGAGGTGATGATGCAGCTGTACAAAACTTTGGTAAGGCCACATTTGGAGTACTGTGCACAGTTTTGGTCGCCTCATTTTAGGAAGGATGTGGAAGCTTTGGAAAAGGTGCAAAGAAGATTTACCAGGATGTTGCCTGGAATGGAGAGTAGGTCTTACGAGGAAAGGTTGAGGGTGCTAGGCCTTTTCTCATTAGAACGGAGAAGGATGAGGGGCGACTTGATAGAGGTTTATAAGATGATCAGGGGAATAGATAGAGTAGACAGTCAGAGACTTTTTCCCCGGGTGGAACACACCATTACAAGGGGACATAAATTTAAGGTGAAAGGTGGAGGATATAGGAGGGATATCAGAGGTAGGTTCTTTACCCAGAGAGTAGTGGGGGCATGGAATGCACTGCCTGTGGAAGTAGTTGAGTCGGAAACATTAGGGACCTTCAAGCAGCTCTTGGATAGGTACATGGATTACGGTAAAATGATATAGTGTAGATTTATTTGTTCTTAAGGGCAGCACGGCAGCATTGTGGATAGTACAATTGCTTCACAGCTCCAGGGTCCCAGGTTCGATTCCGGCTTGGGTCACTGTCTGTGCGGAGTCTGCACGTCCTCCCCGTGTCTGCGTGGGTTTCCTCCGGGTGCTCCGGTTTCCTCCCACAGTCCAAAGATGTGCGGGTTAGGTGAATTGGCCAATGATAAATTGCCCTTAATGTCCAAATTGCCCTTGGTGTTGGGTAGAGGCGTTGAGTTTGGGTAGGGTGCTCTTTCCAAGAGCTGGTGCAGACTCAAAGGGCCGAATGGCCTCCTTCTGCACTGTAAATTCAATGATAATCTATGATAAATCTAGGACAAAGGTTCGGCACAACATCGTGGGCCGAAGGGCCTGTTCTGTGCTGTATTTTCTATGTTCTATGTTCTATGACCCTCTGACAGTGCGGCACTCACTCAGTACTGACCCTCTGACAGTGCAGCACTCCCTCAATAGTGACCCTCTGACAGTGAGGCACTCCCTCAGTACTGACCCTGTGACAGTGCGGCACTCCCTCAGTACTGACCCTCTGACAGTGCAGCACTCCCTCAGCACTGACCCTCTGACAGTGCAGCACTCCCTCAGTACTGACCCTCTGACTGTGCAGCACCCGCTCAGTACTGACCCTCTGACTGTGCAGCACTCTTTTCAGTACTGACCCTCTGACACTGCGGCACACACTCAGTACTGACCCTCTGACAGTACGGCACTCCCTTGTTACTGACCCTCTGACAGTGCGGCACTCCCTCAGTACTGACCCTCTGACAGTGCAGCACTCCCTCAGTACTGACCCTCTGACAGTGCGGCACTTCCTCAGTACTAACCCTCTGACAGTGCGGCACTCCCTCAGCACTGACCCTCTGACTGTGCGGCACTCCCTCAGTACTGACCCTCTGACAGTGCGGCACTTCCTCAGTACTAACCCTCTGACAGTGCGGCACTCCCTCAGCACTGACCCTCTGACTGTGCGGCACTCCCTCAGTACTGACCCTCTGACAGTGCGGCACTCCCTCAGTACTGACCCTCTGACAGTGCGGCACACCCTCAGCACTGACCCTCTGACTGTGCGGCACTCCCTCAGTACTGACCCTCTGTCAGTGCAGCACTCCCTCAGTACGGACCCTCTGACAGTGCGACACTCCCTCAGCACTGACCCTCTGACTGTGCGGCACTCCCTCAGTACTGACCCTCTGACAGTGCAGCACTCCCTCAGTACTGACCCTCTGACAGTGCAGCACTCCCTCAGTACTGACCCTCTGTTAGTGCAGCACTCCCTCAGTACTGATCCTCTGACAGTGCAGCACTCCCTCAGTACTGACCCTCTGACAGTGCGGTACTCCCTCAGTACTGACCCTCTGACAGTGCGGCACTCCATCAGTACTGACCCTCTGACAGTGCAGCACTCGCTCAGTACTGACCCTCTGACAGTGCAGCGCTCCCTCAGTACTGACCCTCTGACAGTGCGGCACTCCCTCAGTACTGACCCTCTGACAGTGCAGCACTCCCTCAGTACTGACCCTCTGACAGTGCGGCACTCCCTCAGCACTGACCCTCTGACAGTGCGGTACTCCCTCAGTACTGACCCTCTGACAGTGCGGCACTCCATCAGTACTGACCCTCTGACAGTGCAGCACTCCCTCAGTACTGACCCTCTGACAGTGCAGCGCTCCCTCAGTACTGACCCTCTGACAGTGCGGCACTCCCTCAGTACTGACCCTCTGACAGTGCAGCACTCCCTCAGTACTGACCCTCTGACAGTGCGGCACTCCCTCAGCACTGACCCTCTGATAGTGCGGCACTCCCTCAGTACTGACCCTCTGACAGTGCGGCGCTCCCTCAGTACTGACCCAGTACGAAGATTGGTGGAGTTGTGGATAGTAAGGAGGGCTGTTGTCGGATGCAAAGAGACATAGATAGGATGCAGAGCTGGGCTGAGAAGTGGCAGATGGAGTTTAACCCTGAAAAATGTGAGGTTGTCCATTTTGGAAGGACAAATATGAATGCGGAATACAGGGTTAACGGTAGAGTTCTTGGCAATGTGGAGGAGCAGAGAGATCTTGGGGTCTATGTTCATACATCTTTGAAAGTTGCCACTCAAGTGGATAGAGCTGTGAAGAAGGCCTATGGTGTGCTCGCGTTCATTAACAGAGGGATTGAATTTAAGAGCCGTGAGGTGATGATGCAGCTGTACAAAACTTTGGTAAGGCCACATTTGGAGTACTGTGCACAGTTTTGGTCGCCTCATTTTAGGAAGGATGTGGAAGCTTTGGAAAAGGTGCAAAGAAGATTTACCAGGATGTTGCCTGGAATGGAGAGTAGGTCTTACGAGGAAAGGTTGAGGGTGCTAGGCCTTTTCTCATTAGAACGGAGAAGGATGAGGGGCGACTTGATAGAGGTTTATAAGATGATCAGGGGAATAGATAGAGTAGACAGTCAGAGACTTTTTCCCCGGGTGGAACAAACCATTACAAGGGGACATAAATTTAAGGTGAAAGGTGGAGGATATAGGAGGGATATCAGAGGTAGGTTCTTTACCCAGAGAGTAGTGGGGGCATGGAATGCACTGCCTGTGGAAGTAGTTGAGTCGGAAACATTAGGGACCTTCAAGCAGCTCTTGGATAGGTACATGGATTACGGTAAAATGATATAGTGTAGATTTATTTGTTCTTAAGGGCAGCACGGTAGCATTGTGGATAGTACAATTGCTTCACAGCTCCAGGGTCCCAGGTTCGATTCCGGCTTGGGTCACTGTCTGTGCGGAGTCTGCACGTCCTCCCCGTGTCTGCGTGGGTTTCCTCCGAGTGCTCCGGTTTCCTCCCACAGTCCAAAGATGTGCGGGTTAGGTGAATTGGCCAATGATAAATTGCCCTTAATGTCCAAATTGCCCTTGGTGTTGGGTAGAGGCGTTGAGTTTGGGTAGGGTGCTCTTTCCAAGAGCAGGTTCAGACTCAAAGGGCCGAATGGCCTCCTTCTGCACTGTAAATTCAATGATAATCTATGATAAATCTAGGACAAAGGTTCGGCACAACATCGTGGGCCGAAGGGCCTGTTCTGTGCTGTATTTTCTATGTTCTATGTTCTATGACCCTCTGACAGCGCGGCACTCACTCAGTACTGACCCTCTGACAGTGCAGCACTCCCTCAATAGTGACCCTCTGACAGTGAGGCACTCCCTCAGTACTGACCCTGTGACAGTGCGGCACTCCCTCAGTACTGACCCTCTGACAGTGCAGCACTCCCTCAGTACTGACCCTCTGACAGTGCAGCACTCTTTTCAGTACTGACCCTCTGACACTGCGGCACTCCCTCAATACTGACCCTCTGACAGTACGGCACTCCCTTGTTACTGACCCTCTGACAGTGCGGCACTCCCTCAGTACTGACCCTCTGACAGTGCGGCACTCCCTCAGTACTGACCCTCTGACAGTGCGGCACTCCCTCAGTACTGACCCTCTGACAGTGCAGCACTCCCTCAGTACTGACCCTCTGACAGTGCGGCACTTCCTCAGTACTAACCCTCTGACAGTGCGGCACTCCCTCAGCACTGACCCTCTGACTGTGCGGCACTCCCTCAGTACGGACCCTCTGACAGTGCAGCACTCCCTCAGTACTGACCCTCTGACAGTGCGGCACTCCCTCAGTACTGACCCTCTGACAGTGCGGCACACCCTCAGCACTGACCCTCTGACTGTGCGGCACTCCCTCAGTACTGACCCTCTGACTGTGCAGCACTCCCTCAGCACTGATCCTCTGACAGTGCAGCACTCCCTCAGTACTGACCCTCTGACAGTGCGGCACTCCTTCAGCACTGACCCTCTGACTGTGCAGCACTCCCTCAGTACTGACCCCCTGACAGTGCGGCACCCCCTCAGTACAGACCCTCTGACAGTGCAGCAGTCCCTCAGTACTGACCCTCTGACAGTGCAGCAATCCCTCAGTACAGACCCTCTGACAGTGCGGCACTCCCTCAGTACAGACCCCCTGACAGTGCAGCACTCCCTCAGTACTGACCCTGTGACAGTGCGGCACTCCCTCAGCACTGACCCTCTGACAGTGCAGCACTCCCTCAGTACTGACCCTCTGACTGCGCGGCACTCCCTCAGTACTGACCCTGTGACAGTGCGGCACTCCCTCAGCACTGACCCTGTGACAGTGCAGCACTCCCTCAGTACTGACCCTCTGACAGTGCGGCACTCCCTCAGTACGGACCCTCTGACTGTGCGGCACTCCCTCAGCACTGACCCTCTGACTGTGCGGCACTCCCTCAGCACTGACCCTCTGACTGTGCGGCACTCCCTCAGTACTGACCCTCTGACAGTGCGGCACTCCCTCAGTACTGACCTTCTGACTGTGCAGCACTCCCTCAGTACTGACCCTCTGACAGTGCAGCACACCCTCAGTACTGACCCTCTGACAGTGCAGCACTCCCTCAGTACTGACCCTCTGTCAGTGCAGCACTCCCTCAGTACGGACCCTCGGACAGTGCGACACTCCCTCAGTACTGACCCTCTGACAGTGCAGCACTCCCTCAGTACTGACCCTCTGACAGTGCAGCACTCCCTGAGTACTGACCCTCTGTTAGTGCAGCACTCCCTCAGTACTGTCCCTCTGACAGTGCGGCACTCCCTCAGTACTGACCCTCTGACAGTGCGACACTCCCTCAATACTGACCCTCTGACTGTGCGGCACTCCCACAGTACTGACCCTCTGACAGTGCGGCACTCCCTCAGTACTGACCCTCTGACAGTGTGACACTCCCTCAATACTGACCCTCTGACTGTGCGGCACTCCCTCAGTACTGACCCTCTGACTGTGCGGCACTCCCTCAGTACTGTCCCTCTGACTGTGCGGTACTCCCTCAGTACTGACCCTCTGACAGTGCGGTACTCCCTCAGTACTGACCCTCAGACAGTGCAGCATTCCCTCAGTACTGACCCTCTGACAGTGCGACACTCCCTCAGTACTGACCCTCTGACAGTGCGGTACTCCCTCAGTACTGACCCTCTGACAGTGCAGCATTCCCTCAGTACTGACCCTCTGACAGTGCGACACTCCCTCAGTACTGACCATCTGACAGTGCGGCACTCCCTCAGCACTGACCCTCTGACAGTGCGGCACTCCCTCAGTACTGACCCTCTGACAGTGCGACACTCCCTCAGCACTGACCCTCTGACAGTGCGTCACTCCCTCAGTACTGACCCTCTGACTGTGCGGCACTCCCTCAGCACTGACCCTCTGACAGTGCGGCACTCCCTCAGTACTGACCCTCTGACAGTGCGGCACTCCCTCAGTACTGACCCTCTGACAGTGCGACACTCCCTCAGCACTGACCCTCTGACAGTGCGACACTCCCTCAGTACTGACCCTCTGACAGTGCGACACTCCCTCAGAACTGACCCTCTGACAGTGCGGCACTCCCTCAGTACTGACCCTCTGACAGTGCGGCACTCCCTCAGTACTGACCCTCTGACTGTGCGGTACTCCCTCAGTACTGACCCTCTGACAGTGCGGCACTCCCTCAGTTCTGACCCTCTGACAGTGCGGCACTCCCTCAGTACTGACCCTCTGACAGTGCGACACTCCCTCAGCACTGACCCTCTGACAGTGCAGCACTCCCTCAGTACTGATCCTCTGACAGTGCGGCACTCCCTCAGCACTGACCCTCTGACAGTGCAGCACTCCCTCAGTACTGACCCTCTGACAGTGCGGCACTCCCTCAGTACTGACCCTCTGACAGTGCGACACTCCCTCAGTACTGACCCTCTGACAGTGCGGCACTTCCTCAGTACTGACCCTCTGACAGTGCGGCACTCCCTCAATACTGACCCTCTGACAGTGCGACACTCCCTCAGCACTGACCCTCTGACAGTGCGGCACTCCCTCAATACTGACCCTCTGACAGTGCGACACTCCCTCAGCACAGACCCTCTTACAGTGCGGCACTCCCTCAATACTGACCCTCTGACAGTGCGGCACTCCCTCAGCACTGACCCTCTGACAGTGCAGCACTCCCTCAGTACTGACCCTCTGACAGTGCAGCACTCCCTCAGTACTGACCCTCTGACAGTGCGACACTCCCTCAGTACTGACCTCTGACAGTGCGGCACTCCCTCAGTACTGACCCTCTGACAGTGCGGCACTCCCTCAGTACTGACCCTCTGACAGTGCAGCACTCCCTCAGTACTGACCCTCTGACAGTGCAGCACTCCCTCAGTACTGACCCTCTGACAGTGCGGCACTCCCTCAGTACTGACCCTCTGACAGTGCGACACTCCCTCAGTACTGACCCTCTGACAGTGCAGCACTCCCTCAGTACTGACCCTCTGACAGTGCGGCACTCCCTCAGTACTGACCCTCTGACAGTGCGACACTCCCTCAGTACTGACCCTCTGACAGTGCGACACTCCCTCAGTACTGACCCTCTGACAGTGCGGCACTCCCTCAGTACTGACCCTCTGACAGTGCGACACTCCCTCAGTACTGACCCTCTGACAGTGCGGCACTCCCTCAGTACTGACCCTCTGACAATGCGGCACTCCCTCAGTACTGACCCTCTGACAGTGCGGCACTCCCTCAGCACTGACCCTCTGACAGTGCGGCACTCCCTCAGTACTGACCCTCTGACAGTGCAGCACTCTCTCAGCACTGACCCTCTGACAGTGCAGCACTCCCTCAGTACTGACTTCTGACAGTGCAGCACTCCCTCAGTACTGACCCTCTGACAGTGCGGCACTCCCTCAGTACTGACCCTCTGACAGTGCAGCACTCTCTCAGCACTGACCCTCTGACAGTGCAGCACTCCCTCAGTACTGACTTCTGACAGTGCAGCACTCCCTCAGTACTGACCCTCTGACAGTGCGACACTCCCTCAGTACTGACCCTCTGACAGTGCAGCACTCCCTCAGTACTGACCCTCTGACAGTGCGGCACTCCCTCAGTACTGACCCTCTGACAGTGCGACACTCCCTCAGTACTGACCCTCTGACAGTGCAGCACTCCCTCAGTACTGACCCTCTGACAGTGCGGCACTCCCTCAGTACTGACCCTCTGACAGTGCGACACTCCCTCAATACTGACCCTCTGACAGTGCGAAACTCTCTCAGTACTGACCCTCTGACAGTGCGGCACTCCCTCAGTACTGACCCTCTGACAGTGCGACACTCCCACAGTACTGACCCTCTGACAGTGCGACACTCCCTCAGTACTGACCCTCCGACAGTGCGGCTCTCCCTCAGTACTGACCCTCTGACAGTGCGGCACTCCCTCAGTACTGACTTCTGACAGTGCAGCACTCTCTCAGCACTGACCCTCTGACAGTGCAGCACTCCCTCAGTACTGACTTCTGACAGTGCAGCACTCCCTCAGTACTGACCCTCTGACAGTGCGACACTCCCTCAGTACTGACCCTCTGACAGTGCAGCACTCCCTCAATACTGACCCTCTGACAGTGCGGCACTCCCTCAGTACTGACCCTCTGACAGTGCGACACTCCCTCAGTACTGACCCTCTGACAGTGCAGCACTCCCTCAGTACTGACCCTCTGACAGTGCGGCACTCCCTCAGTACTGACCCTCTGACAGTGCGACACTCCCTCAATACTGACCCTCTGACAGTGCGACACTCTCTCAGTACTGACCCTCTGACAGTGCGGCACTCCCTCAGTACTGACCCTCTGACAGTGCGACACTCCCACAGTACTGACCCTCTGACAGTGCGACACTCCCTCAGTACTGACCCTCTGACAGTGCGACACTCCCTCAGTACTGACCCTCTGACAGTGCGACACTCTCTCAGTACTGACCCTCTGACAGTGCGGCACTCCCTCAGTACTGACCCTCTGACAGTGCGACACTCCCTCAGTACTGACCCTCTGACAGTGCGGCACTCCCTCAGTACTGACCCTCTGACAGTGCGGCACTCCCTCAGTACTAACCCTCTGACAGTGCAGCACTCCCTCAGTACTGATCCTCTGACAGTGCGGCACTCCCTCAGCACTGACCCTCTGACAGTGCAGCACTCCCTCAGCACTGACCCTCTGACAGTGCAGCACTCCCTCAGTACTGACCCTCTGACAGTGCGGCACTCCCTCAGTACTGACCCTCTGACAGTGCAGCTCTCCCTCAGCACTGACCCTCTGACAGTGCGACACTCCCTCAGTACTGACCCTCTGACAGTGCGACACTCCCTCAGAACTGACCCTCTGACAGTGCGGCACTCCCTCAGTACTGACCCTCTGACAGTGCGGCACTCCCTCAGTACTTACCCTCTGACAGTGCGGCACTCCCTCAGTACTGACCCTCTGACAGTGCGACACTCCCTCAGCACTGACCCTCTGACAGTGCGACACTCCCTCAGTACTGACCCTCTGACAGTGCGGCACTCCCTCAGTACTGACCCTCTGACAGTGCAGCACTCCCTCAGTACTGACCCTCTGACAGTGCGTCACTCCCTCAGTACTGACCCTCTGACAGTGCGGCACTCCCTCAGTACTGTCCCTCTGACAGTGCGGCACTCCCTCAGTACTGACCCTCTGACAGTGCAGCACTCCCTCAGCACTGACCCTCTGACAGTGCAGCACTCCCTCAGTACTGACCCTCTGACAGTGCGGCACTCCCTCAGTACTGACCCTCTGACAGTGCAGCTCTCCCTCAGCACTGACCCTCTGACAGTGCAGCACTCCCTCAGTACTGATCCTCTGACAGTGCGGCACTCCCTCAGCACTGACCCTCTGACAGTGCAGCACTCCCTCAGTACTGACCCTCTGACAGTGCGGCACTCCCTCAGTACTGACCCTCTGACAGTGCGACACTCCCTCAGCACTGACCCTCTGACAGTGCGACACTCCCTCAGTACTGACCCTCTGACAGTGCAGCACTCCCTCAGTACTGACTTCTGACAGTGCAGCACTCCCTCAGTACTGACCCTCTGACAGTGCGGCACTCCCTCAGTACTGACCCTCTGACAGTGCAGCACTCTCTCAGCACTGACCCTCTGACAGTTCAGCACTCCCTCAGTACTGACTTCTGACAGTGCAGCACTCCCTCAGTACTGACCCTCTGACAGTGCGACACTCCCTCAGTACTGACCCTCTGACAGTGCAGCACTCCCTCAGTACTGACCCTCTGACAGTGCGGCACTCCCTCAGAACTGACCCTCTGACAGTGCGGCACTCCCTCAGTACTGACCCTCTGACAGTGCAGCACTCTCTCAGCACTGACCCTCTGACAGTGCAGCACTCCCTCAGTACTGACTTCTGACAGTGCAGCACTCCCTCAGTACTGACCCTCTGACAGTGCGACACTCCCTCAGTACTGACCCTCTGACAGTGCAGCACTCCCTCAATACTGACCCTCTGACAGTGCGGCACTCCCTCAGTACTGACCCTCTGACAGTGCGACACTCCCTCAGTACTGACCCTCTGACAGTGCAGCACTCCCTCAGTACTGACCCTCTGACAGTGCGGCACTCCCTCAGTACTGACCCTCTGACAGTGCGACACTCCCTCAATACTGACCCTCTGACAGTGCGACACTCTCTCAGTACTGACCCTCCGACAGTGCGGCACTCCCTCAGTACTGACCCTCTGACAGTGCGACACTCCCACAGTACTGACCCTCTGACAGTGCGACACTCCCTCAGTACTGACCCTCTGACAGTGCGACACTCCCTCAGTACTGACCCTCTGACAGTGCGACACTCTCTCAGTACTGACCCTCTGACAGTGCGGCACTCCCTCAGTACTGACCCTCTGACAGTGCGACACTCCCTCAGTACTGACCCTCTGACAGTGCGGCACTCCCTCAGTACTGACCCTCTGACAGTGCGGCACTCCCTCAGTACTGACCCTCTGACAGTGCAGCACTCCCTCAGTACTGATCCTCTGACAGTGCGGCACTCCCTCAGCACTGATCCTCTGACAGGGCAGCACTCCCTCAGTACTGACCCTCTGACAGTGCAGCACTCCCTCAGCACTGACCCTCTGACAGTGCAGCACTCCCTCAGTACTGACCCTCTGACAGTGCGGCACTCACTCAGTACTGACCCTCTGACAGTGCAGCTCTCCCTCAGCACTGACCCTCTGACAGTGCGAAACTCCCTCAGTACTGACCCTCTGACAGTGCGACACTCCCTCAGAACTGACCCTCTGACAGTGCGGCACTCCCTCAGTACTGACCCTCTGACAGTGCGGCACTCCCTCAGTACTGACCCTCTGACTGTGCGGCACTCCCTCAGTACTGACCCTCTGACAGTGCGGCACTCCCTCAGTACTTACCCTCTGACAGTGCGGCACTCCCTCAGTACTGACCCTCTGACAGTGCGACACTCCCTCAGTACTGACCCTCTGACAGTGCGGCACTCCCTCAGTACTGACCCTCTGACAGTGCAGCACTCCCTCAGTACTGACCCTCTGACAGTGCGTCACTCCCTCAGTACTGACCCTCTGACAGTGCGGCACTCCCTCAGTACTGACCCTCTGACAGTGCGACACTCCCTCAGCACTGACCCTCTGACAGTGCGACACTCCCTCAGTACTGACCCTCTGACAGTGCAGCACTCCCTCAGTACTGACTTCTGACAGTGCAGCACTCCCTCAGTACTGACCCTCTGACAGTGCGGCACTCCCTCAGTACTGACCCTCTGACAGTGCAGCACTCTCTCAGCACTGACCCTCTGACAGTGCAGCACTCCCTCAGTACTGACTTCTGACAGTGCAGCACTCCCTCAGTACTGACCCTCTGACAGTGCGACACTCCCTCAGTACTGACCCTCTGACAGTGCAGCACTCCCTCAGTACTGACCCTCTGACAGTGCGGCACTCCCTCAGTACTGACCCTCTGACAGTGCAGCACTCTCTCAGCACTGACCCTCTGACAGTGCAGCACTCCCTCAGTACTGACTTCTGACAGTGCAGCACTCCCTCAGTACTGACCCTCTGACAGTGCGACACTCCCTCAGTACTGACCCTCTGACAGTGCAGCACTCCCTCAATACTGACCCTCTGACAGTGCGGCACTCCCTCAGTACTGACCCTCTGACAGTGCGACACTCCCTCAGTACTGACCCTCTGACAGTGCAGCACTCCCTCAGTACTGACCCTCTGACAGTGCGGCACTCCCTCAGTACTGACCCTCTGACAGTGCAGCACTCCCTCAGTACTGACCCTCTGACATTGCAGCACTCCCTCAGTACTGACCCTCTGACAGTGCGTCACTCCCTCAGTACTGACCCTCTGACAGTGCGGCACTCCCTCAGTACTGTCCCTCTGACAGTGCGGCACTCCCTCAGTACTGACCCTCTGACAGTGCGGCACTCCCTCAATACTGACCCTCTGACAGTGCGACACTCTCTCAGTACTGACCCTCTGACAGTGCGGCACTCCCTCAGTACTGACCCTCTGACAGTGCGACACTCCCTCAGTACTGACCCTCTGACAGTGCAGCACTCCCTCAGTACTGACCCTCTGACAGTGCGGCACTCCCTCAGTACTGACCCTCTGACAGTGCAGCACTCCCTCAGTACTGACCCTCTGACAGTGCAGCACTCCCTCAGTACTGACCCTCTGACAGTGCGTCACTCCCTCAGTACTGACCCTCTGACAGTGCGGCACTCCCTCAGCACTGACCCTCTGACAGTGCAGCACTCCCTCAGTACTGACCCTCTGACAGTGCGGCACTCCCTCAGTACTGACCCTCTGACAGTGCAGCTCTCCCTCAGCACTGACCCTCTGACAGTGCAGCACTCCCTCAGTACTGATCCTCTGACAGTGCGGCACTCCCTCAGCACTGACCCTCTGACAGTGCAGCACTCCCTCAGTACTGACCCTCTGACAGTGCGGCACTCCCTCAGTACTGACCCTCTGACAGTGCGACACTCCCTCAGCACTGACCCTCTGACAGTGCGACACTCCCTCAGTACTGACCCTCTGACAGTGCAGCACTCCCTCAGTACTGACTTCTGACAGTGCAGCACTCCCTCAGTACTGACCCTCTGACAGTGCGGCACTCCCTCAGTACTGACCCTCTGACAGTGCAGCACTCTCTCAGCACTGACCCTCTGACAGTTCAGCACTCCCTCAGTACTGACTTCTGACAGTGCAGCACTCCCTCAGTACTGACCCTCTGACAGTGCGACACTCCCTCAGTACTGACCCTCTGACAGTGCAGCACTCCCTCAGTACTGACCCTCTGACAGTGCGGCACTCCCTCAGAACTGACCCTCTGACAGTGCGGCACTCCCTCAGTACTGACCCTCTGACAGTGCAGCACTCTCTCAGCACTGACCCTCTGACAGTGCAGCACTCCCTCAGTACTGACTTCTGACAGTGCAGCACTCCCTCAGTACTGACCCTCTGACAGTGTGACACTCCCTCAGTACTGACCCTCTGACAGTGCAGCACTCCCTCAATACTGACCCTCTGACAGTGCGGCACTCCCTCAGTACTGACCCTCTGACAGTGCGACACTCCCTCAGTACTGACCCTCTGACAGTGCAGCACTCCCTCAGTACTGACCCTCTGACAGTGCGGCACTCCCTCAGTACTGACCCTCTGACAGTGCGACACTCCCTCAATACTGACCCTCTGACAGTGCGACACTCTCTCAGTACTGACCCTCTGACAGTGCGGCACTCCCTCAGTACTGACCCTCTGACAGTGCGACACTCCCACAGTACTGACCCTCTGACAGTGCGACACTCCCTCAGTACTGACCCTCTGACAGTGCGACACTCCCTCAGTACTGACCCTCTGACAGTGCGACACTCTCTCAGTACTGACCCTCTGACAGTGCGGCACTCCCTCAGTACTGACCCTCTGACAGTGCGACACTCCCTCAGTACTGACCCTCTGACAGTGCGGCACTCCCTCAGTACTGACCCTCTGACAGTGCGGCACTCCCTCAGTACTGACCCTCTGACAGTGCAGCACTCCCTCAGTACTGATCCTCTGACAGTGCGGCACTCCCTCAGCACTGACCCTCTGACAGGGCAGCACTCCCTCAGTACTGACCCTCTGACAGTGCAGCACTCCCTCAGCACTGACCCTCTGACAGTGCAGCACTCCCTCAGTACTGACCCTCTGACAGTGCGGCACTCCCTCAGTACTGACCCTCTGACAGTGCAGCTCTCCCTCAGCACTGACCCTCTGACAGTGCGAAACTCCCTCAGTACTGACCCTCTGACAGTGCGACACTCCCTCAGAACTGACCCTCTGACAGTGCGGCACTCCCTCAGTACTGACCCTCTGACAGTGCGGCACTCCCTCAGTACTGACCCTCTGACTGTGCGGCACTCCCTCAGTACTGACCCTCTGACAGTGCAGCACTCCCTCAGTACTGACCCTCTGACAGTGCGGCGTTCCCTCAGTACTGACCCTCTGACAGTGCAGCACTCCCTCAGTACTGACCCTCTGACATTGCGGCACTCCATCAGTACTGAACCTCTGACAGTGCAGCACTCCCTCAGTACTGACCCTCTGACAGTGAGGCACTCCGTCAGTACTGACCCTCTGACAGTGCAGCACTCCCTCAGTACTGACCCTCTGACAGTGCGGTACTCCCTCAGTACTGACCCTCTGACAGTGCGGCACTCCCTCAGTACTGACCCTCTGACAGTGCAGCACTCCCTCAGTACTGACCCTCTGACAGTGCGGCACTCCCTCAGCACTGACCCTCTGACAGTGCGGTACTCCCTCAGTACTGACCCTCCGACAGTGCGGCACTCCATCAGTACTGACCCTCTGACAGTGCAGCACTCCCTCAGTACTGACCCTCTGACAGTGCAGCGCTCCCTCAGTACTGACCCTCTGACAGTGCGGCACTCCCTCAGTACTGACCCTCTGACAGTGCAGCACTCCCTCAGTACTGACCCTCTGACAGTGCGGCACTCCCTCAGCACTGACCCTCTGACAGTGCGGCACTCCCTCAGTACTGACCCTCTGACAGTGCGGCGCTCCCTCAGTGCTGACCCAGTACGAAGATTGGTGGAGTTGTGGATAGTAAGGAGGGCTGTTGTCGGATGCAAAGAGACATAGATAGGATGCAGAGCTGGGCTGAGAAGTGGCAGATGGAGTTTAACCCTGAAAAATGTGAGGTTGTCCATTTTGGAAGGACAAATATGAATGCGGAATACAGGGTTAACGGTAGAGTTCTTGGCAATGTGGAGGAGCAGAGAGATCTTGGGGTCTATGTTCATACATCTTTGAAAGTTGCCACTCAAGTGGATAGAGCTGTGAAGAAGGCCTATGGTGTGCTCGCGTTCATTAACAGAGGGATTGAATTTAAGAGCCGTGAAGTGATGATGCAGCTGTACAAAACTTTGGTAAGGCCACATTTGGAGTACTGTGTACAGTTCTGGTCGCCTCATTTTAGGAAGGATGTGGAAAGATTTACCAGGATGTTGCCTGGAATGGAGAGTAGGTCTTACGAGGAAAGGTTGAGGGTGCTCGGCCTTTTCTCATTAGAACGGAGAAGGATGAGGGGCGACTTGATAGAGGTTTATAAGATGATCAGGGGAATAGATAGAGTAGACAGTCAGAGACTTTTTCCCCGGGTGGAACAAACCATTACAAGGGGACATAAATTTAAGGTGAAAGGTGGAGGATATAGGAGGGATATCAGAGGTAGGTTCTTTACCCAGAGAGTAGTGGGGGCATGGAATGCACTGCCTGTGGAAGTAGTTGAGTCGGAAACATTAGGGACGTTCAAGCAGCTATTGGATAGGTACATGGATTACGGTAAAATGATATAGTGTAGATTTATTTGTTCTCAAGGGCAGCAAGGGTAGCATTGTGGATAGTACAATTGCTTCACAGCTCCAGGGTCCCAGGTTCGATTCCGGCTTGGGTCACTGTCTGTGCGGAGTCTGCACGTCCTCACCGTGTCTGCGTGGGTTTCGTCCGGGTGCTCCGGTTTCCTCCCACAGTCCAAAGATGTGCGGGTCAGGTGAATTGGCCAATGATAAATTGCCCTTAATGTCCAAATTGCCCTTGGTGTTGGGTGGAGGCGTTGAGTTTGGGTAGGGTGCTCTTTCCAAGAGCCGGTGCAGACTCAAAGGGCCGAATGGCCTCCTTCTGCACTGTAAATTCAATGATAATCTATGATAAATCTAGGACAAAGGTTCGGCACAACATCGTGGGCCGAAGGGCCTGTTCTGTGCTGTATTTTCTATGTTCTATGTTCTATGACCCTCTGACAGTGCGGCACTCACTCAGTACTGACCCTCTGACAGTGCAGCACTCCCTCAGTACTGACCCTCTGACAGTGAGGCACTCCCTCAGTACTGACCCTGTGACAGTGCGGCACTCCCTCAGTACTGACCCTCTGACAGTGCAGCACTCCCTCAGTACTGACCCTCTGACAGTGCAGCACTCCCTCAATACTGACCCTCTGACAGTGCAGCACTCCCTTGTTACTGACCCTCTGACTGTGCGGCACTCCCTCAGTACGGACCCTCTGACAGTGCAGCACACCCTCAGTACTGACCCTCTGACAGTGCGGCACTCCCTCAGTACCGACCCTCTGACAGTGCGGCACACCCTCAGCACTGACCCTCTGACTGTGCGGCACTCCCTCAGTACTGACCCTCTGACTGTGCAGCACTCCCTCAGCACTGACCCTCTGGCAGTGCAGCACTCCCTCAGTACTGACCCTCTGACAGTGCGGCGCTCCCTCAGCACTGACCCTCTGACTGTGCAGCACTCCCTCAGTACTGACCCCCTGACAGTGCGGCACACCCTCAGTACAGACCCTCTGACAGTGCAGCACTCCCTCAGTACAGACCCTCTGACAGTGCGGCACTCCCTCAGTACAGACCCCCTGACAGTGCAGCACTCCCTCAGTACTGACCGTGTGACAGTGCGGCACTCCCTCAGTACTGACCCTCTGACAGTGCGGCACTCCCTCAGTACTGACCCTGTGACAGTGCGGCACGCCCTCAGCACTGACCCTCTGACAGTGCAGCACTCCCTCAGTACTGACCCTCTGACAGTGCAGCACTCTCTCAGTACTGACCCTCTGACAGTGCAGCACTCCCTCAGTACTGACCCTCTGACTGTGCGGCACTCCCTCAGCACTGACCCTCTGACTGTGCGGCACTCCCTCAGTACTGACCCTCTGACAGTGCGGCACTCCCTCAGTACTGACCCTCTGACTGTGCAGCACTCCCTCAGTACTGACCCTCTGACAGTGCAGCACACCCTCAGTACTGACCCTCTGACAGTGCAGCACTCCCTCAGTACTGACCCTCTGTCAGTGCAGCACTCCCTCAGTACGGACCCTCTGACAGTGCGACGCTCCCTCAGCACTGACCCTCTGACTGTGCGGCACTCCCTCAGTACTGACCCTCTGACAGTGCAGCACTCCCTCAGTACTGACCCTCTGACAGTGCAGCACTCCCTCAGTACTGACCCTCTGTTAGTGCAGCACTCCCTCAGTACTGATGCTCTGACAGTGCAGCACTCCCTCAGTACTGACCCTCTGACAGTGCGGTACTCCCTCAGTACTGACCCTCTGACAGTGCGGCACTCCATCAGTACTGACCCTCTGACAGTGCGGCACTCCCTCAGCACTGACCCTCTGACTGTGCAGCACTCCCTCAGTACTGACCCCCTGACAGTGCGGCACTCCCTCAGTACAGACCCTCTGACAGTGCAGCACTCCCTCAGTACTGACCCTCTGACAGTGCAGCACTCCCTCAGTACAGACCCTCTGACAGTGCGGCACTCCCTCAGTACAGACCCCCTGACAGTGCAGCACTCCCTCAGTACTGACCGTGTGACAGTGCGGCACTCCCTCAGCACTGACCCTCTGACTGCGCGGCACTCCCTCAGTACTGACCCTGTGACAGTGCGGCACTCCCTCAGCACTGACCCTCTGACAGTGCAGCACTCCCTCAGTACTGACCCTCTGACAGTGCAGCACTCCCTCAGTACTGACCCTCTGACAGTGCGGCACTCCCTCAGTACTGACCCTCTGACTGTGCGGCACTCCCTCAGCACTGACCCTCTGACTGTGCGGCACTCCCTCAGTACTGACCCTCTGACAGTGCGGCACTCCCTCAGTACTGACCCTCTGACTGTGCAGCACTCCCTCAGTACTGACCCTCTGACAGTGCAGCACACCCTCAGTACTGACCCTCTGACAGTGCAGCACTCCCTCAGTACTGACCCTCTGTCAGTGCAGCACTCCCTCAGTACGGACCCTCTGACAGTGCGACACTCCCTCAGCACTGACCCTCTGACTGTGCGGCACTCCCTCAGTACTGACCCTCTGACAGTGCAGCACTCCCTCAGTACTGACCCTCTGACAGTGCAGCACTCCCTCAGTACTGACCCTCTGTTAGTGCAGCACTCCCTCAGTACTGATCCTCTGACAGTGCAGCACTCCCTCAGTACTGACCCTCTGACAGTGCGGTACTCCCTCAGTACTGACCCTCTGACAGTGCGGCACTCCATCAGTACTGACCCTCTGACAGTGCAGCACTCCCTCAGTACTGACCCTCTGACAGTGCAGCGCTCCCTCAGTACTGACCCTCTGACAGTGCGGCACTCCCTCAGTACTGACCCTCTGACAGTGCAGCACTCCCTCAGTACTGACCCTCTGACAGTGCGGCACTCCCTCAGCACTGACCCTCTGACAGTGCGGTACTCCCTCAGTACTGACCCTCTGACAGTGCGGCACTCCATCAGTACTGACCCTCTGACAGTGCAGCACTCCCTCAGTACTGACCCTCTGACAGTGCAGCACTCCCTCAGTGCTGACTCTCTGACAGTGCGGCACTCCCTCAGTACTGACCCTCTGACAGTGCGGCACTCCCTCAGTACTGACCCTCTGACAGTGCAGCACTCCCTCAGTACTGACCCTCTGACAGTGAGGCACTCCCTCAGTACTGACCCTGTGACAGTGCGGCACTCCCTCAGTACTGACCCTCTGACAGTGCAGCACTCCCTCAGTACTGACCCTCTGACAGTGCAGCACTCCCTCAGTACTGACCCTCTGACAGTGCAGCACTCCCTTGTTACTGACCCTCTGACAGTGCGGCACTCCCTCAGTACTGACCCTCTGACAGTGCAGCACTCCCTCAGTAGTGACCCTCTGACAGTGCGGCACTCCCTCAGTACTGACCCTCTGACAGTGCGGCACTCCCTCAGCACAGACCCTCTGACTGTGCGGCACTCCCTCAGTACGGACCCTCTGACAGTGCAGCACTCCCTCAGTACTGACCCTCTGACAGTGCGGCACTCCCTCAGTACCGACCCTCTGACAGTGCGGCACACCCTCAGCACTGACCCTCTGACTGTGCGGCACTCCCTCAGTACTGACCCTCTGACTGTGCAGCACTCCCTCAGCACTGACCCTCTGACAGTGCAGCACTCCCTCAGTACTGACCCTCTGACAGTGCGGCACTCCCTCAGCACTGACCCCCTGACAGTGCGGCACACCCTCAGTACAGACCCTCTGACAGTGCAGCACTCCCTCAGTACTGACCCCCTGACAGTGCGGCACACCCTCAGTACAGACCCTCTGACAGTGCAGCACTCCCTCAGTACTGACCCTCTGACAGTGCAGCACTCCCTCAGTACAGACCCTCTGACAGTGCGGCACTCCCTCAGTACAGACCCCCTGACAGTGCAGCACCCCCTCAGTACTGACCGTGTGACAGTGCGGCACTCCCTCAGCACTGACCCTCTGACTGCGCGGCACTCCCTCAGTACTGACCCTGTGACAGTGCGGCACTCCCTCAGCACTGACCCTCTGACAGTGCAGCACTCCCTCAGTACTGACCCTCTGACAGTGCAGCACTCCCTCAGTACTGACCCTCTGACAGTGCGGCACACCCTCAGTACTGACCCTCTGACTGTGCGGCACTCCCTCAGCACTGACCCTCTGACTGTGCGGCACTCCCTCAGTACTGACCCTCTGACAGTGCGGCACTCCCTCAGTACTGACCCTCTGACTGTGCAGCACTCCCTCAGTACTGACCCTCTGACAGTGCAGCACACCCTCAGTACTGACCCTCTGACAGTGCAGCACTCCCTCAGTACTGACCCTCTGTCAGTGCAGCACTCCCTCAGTACGGACCCTCTGACAGTGCGACGCTCCCTGAGCACTGACCCTCTGACTGTGCGGCACTCCCTCAGTCCTGACCCTCTGACAGTGCAGCACTCCCTCAGTACTGACCCTCTGACAGTGCAGCACTCCCTCAGTACTGACCCTCTGTTAGTGCAGCACTCCCTCAGTACTGATCCTCTGACAGTGCAGCACTCCCTCAGTACTGACCCTCTGACAGTGCGGTACTCCCTCAGTACTGACCCTCTGACAGTGCGGCACTCCATCAGTACTGACCCTCTGACAGTGCGGCACTCCCTCAGCACTGACCCTCTGACTGTGCAGCACTCCCTCAGTACTGACCCCCTGACAGTGCGGCACTCCCTCAGTACAGACCCTCTGACAGTGCAGCACTCCCTCAGTACTGACCCTCTGACAGTGCAGCACTCCCTCAGTACAGACCCTCTGACAGTGCGGCACTCCCTCAGTACAGACCCCCTGAGAGTGCAGCACTCCCTCAGTACTGACCGTGTGACAGTGCGGCACTCCCTCAGCACTGACCCTCTGACTGCGCGGCACTCCCTCAGTACTGACCCTGTGACAGTGCGGCACTCCCTCAGCACTGACCCTCTGACAGTGCAGCACTCCCTCAGTACTGACCCTCTGACACTGCAGCACTCCCTCAGTACTGACCCTCTGACAGTGCGGCACTCCCTCAGTACTGACCCTCTGACTGTGCGGCACTACCTCAGCACTGACCCTCTGACTGTGCGGCACTCCCTCAGTACTGACCCTCTGACAGTGCGGCACTCCCTCAGTACTGACCCTCTGACTGTGCAGCACTCCCTCAGTACTGACCCTCTGACACTGCAGCACACCCTCAGTACTGACCCTCTGACAGTGCAGCACTCCCTCAGTACTGACCCTCTGTCAGTGCAGCACTCCCTCAGTACGGACCCTCTGACAGTGCGACACTGCCTCAGCACTGACCCTCTGACTGTGCGGCACTCCCTCAGTACTGACCCTCTGACAGTGCAGCACTCCCTCAGTACTGACCCTGTGACAGTGCAGCACTCCCTCAGTACTGACCCTCTGTCAGTGCAGCACTCCCTCAGTACGGACCCTCTGACAGTGCGGTACTCCCTCAGTACTGACCCTCTGACAGTGCGGCACTCCATCAGTACTGACCCTCTGACAGTGCAGCACTCCCTCAGTACTGACCCTCTGACAGTGCAGCGCTCCCTCAGTACTGACCCTCTGACAGTGCGGCACTCCCTCAGTACTGACCCTCTGACAGTGCAGCACTCCCTCAGTACTGACCCTCTGACAGTGCGGCACTCCCTCAGCACTGACCCTCTGACAGTGCGGTACTCCCTCAGTACTGACCCTCTGACAGTGCGGCACTCCATCAGTACTGACCCTCTGACAGTGCAGCACTCCCTCAGTACTGACCCTCTGACAGTGCAGTGCTCCCTCAGTACTGACCCTCTGACAGTGCGGCACTCCCTCAGTACTGACCCTCTGACAGTGCAGCACTCCCTCAGTACTGACCCTCTGACAGTGCGGCACTCCCTCAGCACTGACCCTCTGACAGTGCGGCACTCCCTCAGTACTGACCCTCTGACAGTGCGGCGCTCCCTCAGTACTGACCCAGTACGAAGAATGGTGGAGTTGTGGATAGTAAGGAGGGCTGTTGTCGGATGCAAAGAGACATAGATAGGATGCAGAGCTGGGCTGAGAAGTGGCAGATGCAGTTTAACCCAGAAAAATGTGAGGTTGTCCATTTTGGAAGGACAAATATGAATGCGGAATACAGGGTTAACGGTAGAGTTCTTGGCAATGTGGAGGAGCAGAGAGATCTTGGGGTCTATGTTCATACATCTTTGAAAGTTGCCACTCAAGTGGATAGAGCTGTGAAGAAGGCCTATGGTGTGCTCACGTTCATTAATAGAGGGATTGAATTTAAGAGCCGTGAGGTGATGATGCAGCTGTACAAAACTTTGGTAAGGCCACATTTGGAGTACTGTGCACAGTTTTGGTCGCCTCATTTTAGGAAGGATGTGGAAGCTTTGGAAAAGGTGCAAAGAAGATTTACCAGGATGTTGCCTGGAATGGAGAGTAGGTCTTACGAGGAAAGGTTGAGGGTGCTAGGCCTTTTCTCATTAGAACGGAGAAGGATGAGGGGCGACTTGATAGAGGTTTATAAGATGATCAGGGGAATAGATAGAGTAGACAGTCAGAGACTTTTTCCCCGGGTGGAACACACCATTACAAGGGGACATAAATTTAAGGTGAAAGGTGGAGGATATAGGAGGGATATCAGAGGTAGGTTCTTTACCCAGAGAGTAGTGGGGGCATGGAATGCACTGCCTGTGGAAGTAGTTGAGTCGGAAACATTAGGGACCTTCAAGCAGCTCTTGGATAGGTACATGGATTACGGTAAAATGATATAGTGTAGATTTATTTGTTCTTAAGGGCAGCACGGCAGCATTGTGGATAGTACAATTGCTTCACAGCTCCAGGGTCCCAGGTTCGATTCCGGCTTGGGTCACTGTCTGTGCGGAGTCTGCACGTCCTCCCCGTGTCTGCGTGGGTTTCCTCCGGGTGCTCCGGTTTCCTCCCACAGTCCAAAGATGTGCGGGTTAGGTGAATTGGCCAATGATAAATTGCCCTTAATGTCCAAATTGCCCTTGGTGTTGGGTAGAGGCGTTGAGTTTGGGTAGGGTGCTCTTTCCAAGAGCTGGTGCAGACTCAAAGGGCCGAATGGCCTCCTTCTGCACTGTAAATTCAATGATAATCTATGATAAATCTAGGACAAAGGTTCGGCACAACATCGTGGGCCGAAGGGCCTGTTCTGTGCTGTATTTTCTATGTTCTATGTTCCATGACCCTCTGACAGTGCGGCACTCACTCAGTACTGACCCTCTGACAGTGCAGCACTCCCTCAATAGTGACCCTCTGACAGTGAGGCACTCCCTCAGTACTGACCCTGTGACAGTGCGGCACTCCCTCAGTACTGACCCTCTGACAGTGCAGCACTCCCTCAGTACTGACCCTCTGACTGTGCAGCACTCTTTTCAGTACTGACCCTCTGACACTGCGGCACACACTCAGTACTGACCCTCTGACAGTACGGCACTCCCTTGTTACTGACCCTCTGACAGTGCGGCACTCCCTCAGTACTGACCCTCTGACAGTGCAGCACTCCCTCAGTACTGACCCTCTGACAGTGCGGCACTTCCTCAGTACTAACCCTCTGACAGTGCGGCACTCCCTCAGCACTGACCCTCTGACTGTGCGGCACTCCCTCAGTACTGACCCTCTGACAGTGCGGCACTTCCTCAGTACTAACCCTCTGACAGTGCGGCACTCCCTCAGCACTGACCCTCTGACTGTGCGGCACTCCCTCAGTACTGACCCTCTGACAGTGCGGCACTCCCTCAGTACTGACCCTCTGACAGTGCGGCACACCCTCAGCACTGACCCTCTGACTGTGCGGCACTCCCTCAGTACTGACCCTCTGTCAGTGCAGCACTCCCTCAGTACGGACCCTCTGACAGTGCGACACTCCCTCAGCACTGACCCTCTGACTGTGCGGCACTCCCTCAGTACTGACCCTCTGACAGTGCAGCACTCCCTCAGTACTGACCCTCTGACAGTGCAGCACTCCCTCAGTACTGACCCTCTGTTAGTGCAGCACTCCCTCAGTACTGATCCTCTGACAGTGCGGCACTCCCTCAGTACTGACCCTCTGACAGTGCGGTACTCCCTCAGTACTGACCCTCTGACAGTGCGGCACTCCATCAGTACTGACCCTCTGACAGTGCAGCACTCGCTCAGTACTGACCCTCTGACAGTGCAGCGCTCCCTCAGTACTGACCCTCTGACAGTGCGGCACTCCCTCAGTACTGACCCTCTGACAGTGCAGCACTCCCTCAGTACTGACCCTCTGACAGTGCGGCACTCCCTCAGCACTGACCCTCTGACAGTGCGGTACTCCCTCAGTACTGACCCTCTGACAGTGCGGCACTCCATCAGTACTGACCCTCTGACAGTGCAGCACTCCCTCAGTACTGACCCTCTGACAGTGCAGCGCTCCCTCAGTACTGACCCTCTGACAGTGCGGCACTCCCTCAGTACTGACCCTCTGACAGTGCAGCACTCCCTCAGTACTGACCCTCTGACAGTGCGGCACTCCCTCAGCACTGACCCTCTGATAGTGCGGCACTCCCTCAGTACTGACCCTCTGACAGTGCGGCGCTCCCTCAGTACTGACCCAGTACGAAGATTGGTGGAGTTGTGGATAGTAAGGAGGGCTGTTGTCGGATGCAAAGAGACATAGATAGGATGCAGAGCTGGGCTGAGAAGTGGCAGATGGAGTTTAACCCTGAAAAATGTGAGGTTGTCCATTTTGGAAGGACAAATATGAATGCGGAATACAGGGTTAACGGTAGAGTTCTTGGCAATGTGGAGGAGCAGAGAGATCTTGGGGTCTATGTTCATACATCTTTGAAAGTTGCCACTCAAGTGGATAGAGCTGTGAAGAAGGCCTATGGTGTGCTCGCGTTCATTAACAGAGGGATTGAATTTAAGAGCCGTGAGGTGATGATGCAGCTGTACAAAACTTTGGTAAGGCCACATTTGGAGTACTGTGCACAGTTTTGGTCGCCTCATTTTAGGAAGGATGTGGAAGCTTTGGAAAAGGTGCAAAGAAGATTTACCAGGATGTTGCCTGGAATGGAGAGTAGGTCTTACGAGGAAAGGTTGAGGGTGCTAGGCCTTTTCTCATTAGAACGGAGAAGGATGAGGGGCGACTTGATAGAGGTTTATAAGATGATCAGGGGAATAGATAGAGTAGACAGTCAGAGACTTTTTCCCCGGGTGGAACAAACCATTACAAGGGGACATAAATTTAAGGTGAAAGGTGGAGGATATAGGAGGGATATCAGAGGTAGGTTCTTTACCCAGAGAGTAGTGGGGGCATGGAATGCACTGCCTGTGGAAGTAGTTGAGTCGGAAACATTAGGGACCTTCAAGCAGCTCTTGGATAGGTACATGGATTACGGTAAAATGATATAGTGTAGATTTATTTGTTCTTAAGGGCAGCACGGTAGCATTGTGGATAGTACAATTGCTTCACAGCTCCAGGGTCCCAGGTTCGATTCCGGCTTGGGTCACTGTCTGTGCGGAGTCTGCACGTCCTCCCCGTGTCTGCGTGGGTTTCCTCCGAGTGCTCCGGTTTCCTCCCACAGTCCAAAGATGTGCGGGTTAGGTGAATTGGCCAATGATAAATTGCCCTTAATGTCCAAATTGCCCTTGGTGTTGGGTAGAGGCGTTGAGTTTGGGTAGGGTGCTCTTTCCAAGAGCAGGTGCAGACTCAAAGGGCCGAATGGCCTCCTTCTGCACTGTAAATTCAATGATAATCTATGATAAATCTAGGACAAAGGTTCGGCACAACATCGTGGGCCGAAGGGCCTGTTCTGTGCTGTATTTTCTATGTTCTATGTTCT
The DNA here is from genome assembly GCF_047496885.1 of Scyliorhinus torazame. Classification (NCBI taxonomy): domain Eukaryota; kingdom Metazoa; phylum Chordata; class Chondrichthyes; order Carcharhiniformes; family Scyliorhinidae; genus Scyliorhinus; species Scyliorhinus torazame. The sequence continues at coordinate 1,817,017 of NC_092714.1, forward strand.
ATGACCCTCTGACAGCGCGGCACTCACTCAGTACTGACCCTCTGACAGTGCAGCACTCCCTCAATAGTGACCCTCTGACAGTGAGGCACTCCCTCAGTACTGACCCTGTGACAGTGCGGCACTCCCTCAGTACTGACCCTCTGACAGTGCAGCACTCCCTCAGTACTGACCCTCTGACAGTGCAGCACTCCCTCAGTACTGACCCTCTGACAGTGCAGCACTCTTTTCAGTACTGACCCTCTGACACTGCGGCACTCCCTCAATACTGACCCTCTGACAGTACGGCACTCCCTTGTTACTGACCCTCTGACAGTGCGGCACTCCCTCAGTACTGACCCTCTGACAGTGCGGCACTCCCTCAGTACTGACCCTCTGACAGTGCGGCACTCCCTCAGTACTGACCCTCTGACAGTGCAGCACTCCCTCAGTACTGACCCTCTGACAGTGCGGCACTTCCTCAGTACTAACCCTCTGACAGTGCGGCACTCCCTCAGCACTGACCCTCTGACTGTGCGGCACTCCCTCAGTACGGACCCTCTGACAGTGCAGCACTCCCTCAGTACTGACCCTCTGACAGTGCGGCACTCCCTCAGTACTGACCCTCTGACAGTGCGGCACACCCTCAGCACTGACCCTCTGACTGTGCGGCACTCCCTCAGTACTGACCCTCTGACTGTGCAGCTCTCCCTCAGCACTGATCCTCTGACAGTGCAGCACTCCCTCAGTACTGACCCTCTGACAGTGCGGCACTCCTTCAGCACTGACCCTCTGACTGTGCAGCACTCCCTCAGTACTGACCCCCTGACAGTGCGGCACCCCCTCAGTACAGACCCTCTGACAGTGCAGCAGTCCCTCAGTACTGACCCTCTGACAGTGCAGCAATCCCTCAGTACAGACCCTCTGACAGTGCGGCACTCCCTCAGTACAGACCCCCTGACAGTGCAGCACTCCCTCAGTACTGACCCTGTGACAGTGCGGCACTCCCTCAGCACTGACCCTCTGACAGTGCAGCACTCCCTCAGTACTGACCCTCTGACTGCGCGGCACTCCCTCAGTACTGACCCTGTGACAGTGCGGCACTCCCTCAGCACTGACCCTGTGACAGTGCAGCACTCCCTCAGTACTGACCCTCTGACAGTGCGGCACTCCCTCAGTACTGACCCTCTGACTGTGCGGCACTCCCTCAGCACTGACCCTCTGACTGTGCGGCACTCCCTCAGCACTGACCCTCTGACTGTGCGGCACTCCCTCAGTACTGACCCTCTGACAGTGCGGCACTCCCTCAGTACTGACCTTCTGACTGTGCAGCACTCCCTCAGTACTGACCCTCTGACAGTGCAGCACACCCTCAGTACTGACCCTCTGACAGTGCAGCACTCCCTCAGTACTGACCCTCTGTCAGTGCAGCACTCCCTCAGTACGGACCCTCGGACAGTGCGACACTCCCTCAGTACTGACCCTCTGACAGTGCAGCACTCCCTCAGTACTGACCCTCTGACAGTGCAGCACTCCCTGAGTACTGACCCTCTGTTAGTGCAGCACTCCCTCAGTACGGACCCTCTGACAGTGCAGCACTCCCTCAGTACTGACCCTCTGACTGTGCGGCACTCCCTCAGTACTGTCCCTCTGACAGTGCGGCACTCCCTCAGTACTGACCCTCTGACAGTGCGACACTCCCTCAATACTGACCCTCTGACTGTGCGGCACTCCCACAGTACTGACCCTCTGACAGTGCGGCACTCCCTCAGTACTGACCCTCTGACAGTGTGACACTCCCTCAATACTGACCCTCTGACTGTGCGGCACTCCCTCAGTACTGACCCTCTGACTGTGCGGCACTCCCTCAGTACTGTCCCTCTGACTGTGCGGTACTCCCTCAGTACTGACCCTCTGACAGTGCGGTACTCCCTTAGTACTGACCCTCTGACAGTGCAGCATTCCCTCAGTACTGACCCTCTGACAGTGCGACACTCCCTCAGTACTGACCCTCTGACAGTGCGGTACTCCCTCAGTACTGACCCTCTGACAGTGCAGCATTCCCTCAGTACTGACCCTCTGACAGTGCGACACTCCCTCTGCACTGACCCTCTGACAGTGCGACACTCCCTCAGTACTGACCCTCTGACAGTGCGGCACTCCCTCAGCACTGACCCTCTGACAGTGCGGCACTCCCTCAGTACTGACCCTCTGACAGTGCGACACTCCCTCAGCACTGACCCTCTGACAGTGCGTCACTCCCTCAGTACTGACCCTCTGACTGTGCGGCACTCCCTCAGCACTGACCCTCTGACAGTGCGGCACTCCCTCAGTACTGACCCTCTGACAGTGCGGCACTCCCTCAGTACTGACCCTCTGACAGTGCGACACTCCCTCAGCACTGACCCTCTGACAGTGCGACACTCCCTCAGTACTGACCCTCTGACAGTGCGACACTCCCTCAGAACTGACCCTCTGACAGTGCGGCACTCCCTCAGTACTGACCCTCTGACAGTGCGGCACTCCCTCAGTACTGACCCTCTGACTGTGCGGTACTCCCTCAGTACTGACCCTCTGACAGTGCGGCACTCCCTCAGTTCTGACCCTCTGACAGTGCGGCACTCCCTCAGTACTGACCCTCTGACAGTGCGACACTCCCTCAGCACTGACCCTCTGACAGTGCAGCACTCCCTCAGTACTGATCCTCTGACAGTGCGGCACTCCCTCAGCACTGACCCTCTGACAGTGCAGCACTCCCTCAGTACTGACCCTCTGACAGTGCGGCACTCCCTCAGTACTGACCCTCTGACAGTGCGACACTCCCTCAGTACTGACCCTCTGACAGTGCGGCACTCCCTCAGTACTGACCCTCTGACAGTGCGGCACTCCCTCAATACTGACCCTCTGACAGTGCGACACTCCCTCAGCACTGACCCTCTGACAGTGCGGCACTCCCTCAATACTGACCCTCTGACAGTGCGACACTCCCTCAGCACAGACCCTCTTACAGTGCGGCACTCCCTCAATACTGACCCTCTGACAGTGCGGCACTCCCTCAGCACTGACCCTCTGACAGTGCAGCACTCCCTCAGTACTGACCCTCTGACAGTGCAGCACTCCCTCAGTACTGACCCTCTGACAGTGCGACACTCCCTCAGTACTGACCTCTGACAGTGCGGCACTCCCTCAGTACTGACCCTCTGACAGTGCGGCACTCCCTCAGTACTGACCCTCTGACAGTGCAGCACTCCCTCAGTACTGACCCTCTGACAGTGCAGCACTCCCTCAGTACTGACCCTCTGACAGTGCGGCACTCCCTCAGTACTGACCCTCTGACAGTGCGACACTCCCTCAGTACTGACCCTCTGACAGTGCAGCACTCCCTCAGTACTGACCCTCTGACAGTGCGGCACTCCCTCAGTACTGACCCTCTGACAGTGCGACACTCCCTCAGTACTGACCCTCTGACAGTGCGACACTCCCTCAGTACTGACCCTCTGACAGTGCGGCACTCCCTCAGTACTGACCCTCTGACAGTGCGACACTCCCTCAGTACTGACCCTCTGACAGTGCGGCACTCCCTCAGTACTGACCCTCTGACAATGCGGCACTCCCTCAGTACTGACCCTCTGACAGTGCAGCACTCTCTCAGCACTGACCCTCTGACAGTGCAGCACTCCCTCAGTACTGACTTCTGACAGTGCAGCACTCCCTCAGTACTGACCCTCTGACAGTGCGGCACTCCCTCAGTACTGACCCTCTGACAGTGCAGCACTCTCTCAGCACTGACCCTCTGACAGTGCAGCACTCCCTCAGTACTGACTTCTGACAGTGCAGCACTCCCTCAGTACTGACCCTCTGACAGTGCGACACTCCCTCAGTACTGACCCTCTGACAGTGCAGCACTCCCTCAGTACTGACCCTCTGACAGTGCGGCACTCCCTCAGTACTGACCCTCTGACAGTGCGACACTCCCTCAGTACTGACCCTCTGACAGTGCAGCACTCCCTCAGTACTGACCCTCTGACAGTGCGGCACTCCCTCAGTACTGACCCTCTGACAGTGCGACACTCCCTCAATACTGACCCTCTGACAGTGCGAAACTCTCTCAGTACTGACCCTCTGACAGTGCGGCACTCCCTCAGTACTGACCCTCTGACAGTGCGACACTCCCACAGTACTGACCCTCTGACAGTGCGACACTCCCTCAGTACTGACTTCTGACAGTGCAGCACTCTCTCAGCACTGACCCTCTGACAGTGCAGCACTCCCTCAGTACTGACTTCTGACAGTGCAGCACTCCCTCAGTACTGACCCTCTGACAGTGCGACACTCCCTCAGTACTGACCCTCTGACAGTGCAGCACTCCCTCAATACTGACCCTCTGACAGTGCGGCACTCCCTCAGTACTGACCCTCTGACAGTGCGACACTCCCTCAGTACTGACCCTCTGACAGTGCAGCACTCCCTCAGTACTGACCCTCTGACAGTGCGGCACTCCCTCAGTACTGACCCTCTGACAGTGCGACACTCCCTCAATACTGACCCTCTGACAGTGCGACACTCTCTCAGTACTGACCCTCTGACAGTGCGGCACTCCCTCAGTACTGACCCTCTGACAGTGCGACACTCCCACAGTACTGACCCTCTGACAGTGCGACACTCCCTCAGTACTGACCCTCTGACAGTGCGACACTCCCTCAGTACTGACCCTCTGACAGTGCGACACTCTCTCAGTACTGACCCTCTGACAGTGCGGCACTCCCTCAGTACTGACCCTCTGACAGTGCGACACTCCCTCAGTACTGACCCTCTGACAGTGCGGCACTCCCTCAGTACTGACCCTCTGACAGTGCGGCACTCCCTCAGTACTAACCCTCTGACAGTGCAGCACTCCCTCAGTACTGATCCTCTGACAGTGCGGCACTCCCTCAGCACTGACCCTCTGACAGTGCAGCACTCCCTCAGCACTGACCCTCTGACAGTGCAGCACTCCCTCAGTACTGACCCTCTGACAGTGCGGCACTCCCTCAGTACTGACCCTCTGACAGTGCAGCTCTCCCTCAGCACTGACCCTCTGACAGTGCGACACTCCCTCAGTACTGACCCTCTGACAGTGCGACACTCCCTCAGAACTGACCCTCTGACAGTGCGGCACTCCCTCAGTACTGACCCTCTGACAGTGCGGCACTCCCTCAGTACTTACCCTCTGACAGTGCGGCACTCCCTCAGTACTGACCCTCTGACAGTGCGACACTCCCTCAGCACTGACCCTCTGACAGTGCGACACTCCCTCAGTACTGACCCTCTGACAGTGCGGCACTCCCTCAGTACTGACCCTCTGACAGTGCAGCACTCCCTCAGTACTGACCCTCTGACAGTGCGTCACTCCCTCAGTACTGACCCTCTGACAGTGCGGCACTCCCTCAGTACTGTCCCTCTGACAGTGCGGCACTCCCTCAGTACTGACCCTCTGACAGTGCAGCACTCCCTCAGCACTGACCCTCTGACAGTGCAGCACTCCCTCAGTACTGACCCTCTGACAGTGCGGCACTCCCTCAGTACTGACCCTCTGACAGTGCAGCTCTCCCTCAGCACTGACCCTCTGACAGTGCAGCACTCCCACAGTACTGATCCTCTGACAGTGCGGCACTCCCTCAGCACTGACCCTCTGACAGTGCAGCACTCCCTCAGTACTGACCCTCTGACAGTGCGGCACTCCCTCAGTACTGACCCTCTGACAGTGCGACACTCCCTCAGCACTGACCCTCTGACAGTGCGACACTCCCTCAGTACTGACCCTCTGACAGTGCAGCACTCCCTCAGTACTGACTTCTGACAGTGCAGCACTCCCTCAGTACTGACCCTCTGACAGTGCGGCACTCCCTCAGTACTGACCCTCTGACAGTGCAGCACTCTCTCAGCACTGACCCTCTGACAGTTCAGCACTCCCTCAGTACTGACTTCTGACAGTGCAGCACTCCCTCAGTACTGACCCTCTGACAGTGCGACACTCCCTCAGTACTGACCCTCTGACAGTGCAGATCTCCCTCAGTACTGACCCTCTGACAGTGCGGCACTCCCTCAGAACTGACCCTCTGACAGTGCGGCACTCCCTCAGTACTGACCCTCTGACAGTGCAGCACTCTCTCAGCACTGACCCTCTGACAGTGCAGCACTCCCTCAGTACTGACTTCTGACAGTGCAGCACTCCCTCAGTACTGACCCTCTGACAGTGCGACACTCCCTCAGTACTGACCCTCTGACAGTGCAGCACTCCCTCAATACTGACCCTCTGACAGTGCGGCACTCCCTCAGTACTGACCCTCTGACAGTGCGACACTCCCTCAGTACTGACCCTCTGACAGTGCAGCACTCCCTCAGTACTGACCCTCTGACAGTGCGGCACTCCCTCAGTACTGACCCTCTGACAGTGCGACACTCCCTCAATACTGACCCTCTGACAGTGCGACACTCTCTCAGTACTGACCCTCTGACAGTGCGGCACTCCCTCAGTACTGACCCTCTGACAGTGCGACACTCCCACAGTACTGACCCTCTGACAGTGCGACACTCCCTCAGTACTGACCCTCTGACAGTGCGACACTCCCTCAGTACTGACCCTCTGACAGTGCGACACTCTCTCAGTACTGACCCTCTGACAGTGCGGCACTCCCTCAGTACTGACCCTCTGACAGTGCGACACTCCCTCAGTACTGACCCTCTGACAGTGCGGCACTCCCTCAGTACTGACCCTCTGACAGTGCGGCACTCCCTCAGTACTGACCCTCTGACAGTGCGGCACTCCCTCAGTACTGATCCTCTGACAGTGCGGCACTCCCTCAGCACTGACCCTCTGACAGGGCAGCACTCCCTCAGTACTGACCCTCTGACAGTGCAGCACTCCCTCAGCACTGACCCTCTGACAGTGCAGCACTCCCTCAGTACTGACCCTCTGACAGTGCGGCACTCCCTCAGTACTGACCCTCTGACAGTGCAGCTCTCCCTCAGCACTGACCCTCTGACAGTGCGAAACTCCCTCAGTACTGACCCTCTGACAGTGCGACACTCCCTCAGAACTGACCCTCTGACAGTGCGGCACTCCCTCAGTACTGACCCTCTGACAGTGCGGCACTCCCTCAGTACTGACCCTCTGACTGTGCGGCACTCCCTCAGTACTGACCCTCTGACAGTGCGGCACTCCCTCAGTACTTACCCTCTGACAGTGCGGCACTCCCTCAGTACTGACCCTCTGACAGTGCGACACTCCCTCAGTACTGACCCTCTGACAGTGCGGCACTCCCTCAGTACTGACCCTCTGACAGTGCAGCACTCCCTCAGTACTGACCCTCTGACAGTGCGTCACTCCCTCAGTACTGACCCTCTGACAGTGCGGCACTCCCTCAGTACTGACCCTCTGACAGTGCGACACTCCCTCAGCACTGACCCTCTGACAGTGCGACACTCCCTCAGTACTGACCCTCTGACAGTGCAGCACTCCCTCAGTACTGACTTCTGACAGTGCAGCACTCCCTCAGTACTGACCCTCTGACAGTGCGGCACTCCCTCAGTACTGACCCTCTGACAGTGCAGCACTCTCTCAGCACTGACCCTCTGACAGTGCAGCACTCCCTCAGTACTGACTTCTGACAGTGCAGCACTCCCTCAGTACTGACCCTCTGACAGTGCGACACTCCCTCAGTACTGACCCTCTGACAGTGCAGCACTCCCTCAGTACTGACCCTCTGACAGTGCGGCACTCCCTCAGTACTGACCCTCTGACAGTGCGGCACTCCCTCAGTACTGACCCTCTGACAGTGCAGCACTCTCTCAGCACTGACCCTCTGACAGTGCAGCACTCCCTCAGTACTGACTTCTGACAGTGCAGCACTCCCTCAGTACTGACCCTCTGACAGTGCGACACTCCCTCAGTACTGACCCTCTGACAGTGCAGCACTCCCTCAATACTGACCCTCTGACAGTGCGGCACTCCCTCAGTACTGACCCTCTGACAGTGCGACACTCCCTCAGTACTGACCCTCTGACAGTGCAGCACTCCCTCAGTACTGACCCTCTGACAGTGCGGCACTCCCTCAGTACTGACCCTCTGACAGTGCAGCACTCCCTCAGTACTGACCCTCTGACAGTGCAGCACTCCCTCAGTACTGACCCTCTGACAGTGCGTCACTCCCTCAGTACTGACCCTCTGACAGTGCGGCACTCCCTCAGTACTGTCCCTCTGACAGTGCGGCACTCCCTCAGTACTGACCCTCTGACAGTGCAGCACTCCCTCAGCACTGACCCTCTGACAGTGCAGCACTCCCTCAGTACTGACCCTCTGACAGTGCGGCACTCCCTCAGTACTGACCCTCTGACAGTGCAGCTCTCCCTCAGCACTGACCCTCTGACAGTGCAGCACTCCCTCAGTACTGATCCTCTGACAGTGCGGCACTCCCTCAGCACTGACCCTCTGACAGTGCAGCACTCCCTCAGCACTGACCCTCTGACAGTGCGGCACTCCCTCAGTACTGACCCTCTGACAGTGCGACACTCCCTCAGCACTGACCCTCTGACAGTGCGACACTCCCTCAGTACTGACCCTCTGACAGTGCAGCACTCCCTCAGTACTGACTTCTGACAGTGCAGCACTCCCTCAGTACTGACCCTCTGACAGTGCGGCACTCCCTCAGTACTGACCCTCTGACAGTGCAGCACTCTCTCAGCACTGACCCTCTGACAGTTCAGCACTCCCTCAGTACTGACTTCTGACAGTGCAGCACTCCCTCAGTACTGACCCTCTGACAGTGCGACACTCCCTCAGTACTGACCCTCTGACAGTGCAGCACTCCCTCAGTACTGACCCTCTGACAGTGCGGCACTCCCTCAGAACTGACCCTCTGACAGTGCGGCACTCCCTCAGTACTGACCCTCTGACAGTGCAGCACTCTCTCAGCACTGACCCTCTGACAGTGCAGCACTCCCTCAGTACTGACTTCTGACAGTGCAGCACTCCCTCAGTACTGACCCTCTGACAGTGTCACACTCCCTCAGTACTGACCCTCTGACAGTGCAGCACTCCCTCAATACTGACCCTCTGACAGTGCGGCACTCCCTCAGTACTGACCCTCTGACAGTGCGACACTCCCTCAGTACTGACCCTCTGACAGTGCAGCACTCCCTCAGTACTGACCCTCTGACAGTGCGGCACTCCCTCAGTACTGACCCTCTGACAGTGCGACACTCCCTCAATACTGACCCTCTGACAGTGCGACACTCTCTCAGTACTGACCCTCTGACAGTGCGGCACTCCCTCAGTACTGACCCTCTGACAGTGCGACACTCCCACAGTACTGACCCTCTGACAGTGCGACACTCCCTCAGTACTGACCCTCTGACAGTGCGACACTCCCTCAGTACTGACCCTCTGACAGTGCGACACTCTCTCAGTACTGACCCTCTGACAGTGCGGCACTCCCTCAGTACTGACCCTCTGACAGTGCGACACTCCCTCAGTACTGACCCTCTGACAGTGCGGCACTCCCTCAGTACTGACCCTCTGACAGTGCGGCACTCCCTCAGTACTGACACTCTGACAGTGCAGCACTCCCTCAGTACTGATCCTCTGACAGTGCGGCACTCCCTCAGCACTGACCCTCTGACAGGGCAGCACTCCCTCAGTACTGACCCTCTGACAGTGCAGCACTCCCTCAGCACTGACCCTCTGACAGTGCAGCACTCCCTCAGTACTGACCCTCTGACAGTGCGGCACTCCCTCAGTACTGACCCTCTGACAGTGCAGCTCTCCCTCAGCACTGACCCTCTGACAGTGCGAAACTCCCTCAGTACTGACCCTCTGACAGTGCGACACTCCCTCAGAACTGACCCTCTGACAGTGCGGCACTCCCTCAGTACTGACCCTCTGACAGTGCGGCACTCCCTCAGTACTGACCCTCTGACTGTGCGGCACTCCCTCAGTACTGACCCTCTGACAGTGCGGCACTCCCTCAGTACTGACCCTCTGACAGTGCGGCACTCCCTCAGTACTGACCCTCTGACAGTGCGGCACTCCCTCAGTACTGACCCTCTGACAGTGCGACACTCCCTCAGTACTGACCCTCTGACAGTGCGGCACTCCCTCAGTACTGACCCTCTGACAGTGCGTCACTCCCTCAGTACTGACCCTCTGACAGTGCGGCACTCCCTCAGTACTGACCCTCTGACAGTGCGACACTCCCTCAGCACTGACCCTCTGACAGTGCGACACTCCCTCAGTACTGACCCTCTGACAGTGCAGCACTCCCTCAGTACTGACTTCTGACAGTGCAGCACTCCCTCAGTACTGACCCTCTGACAGTGCGGCACTCCCTCAGTACTGACCCTCTGACAGTGCAGCACTCTCTCAGCACTGACCCTCTGACAGTGCAGCACTCCCTCAGTACTGACTTCTGACAGTGCAGCACTCCCTCAGTACTGACCCTCTGACAGTGCGACACTCCCTCAGTACTGACCCTCTGACAGTGCAGCACTCCCTCAGTACTGACCCTCTGACAGTGCGGCACTCCCTCAGTACTGACCCTCTGACAGTGCGGCACTCCCTCAGTACTGACCCTCTGACAGTGCAGCACTCTCTCAGCACTGACCCTCTGACAGTGCAGCACTCCCTCAGTACTGACTTCTGACAGTGCAGCACTCCCTCAGTACTGACCCTCCGACAGTGCGACACTCCCTCAGTACTGACCCTCTGACAGTGCAGCACTCCCTCAATACTGACCCTCTGACAGTGCGGCACTCCCTCAGTACTGACCCTCTGACAGTGCGACACTCCCTCAGTACTGACCCTCTGACAGTGCAGCACTCCCTCAGTACTGACCCTCTGACAGTGCGGCACTCCCTCAGTACTGACCCTCTGACAGTGCGACACTCCCTCAATACTGACCCTCTGACAGTGCGACACTCTCTCAGTACTGACCCTCTGACAGTGCGGCACTCCCTCAGTACTGACCCTCTGACAGTGCGACACTCCCACAGTACTGACCCTCTGACAGTGCGACACTCCCTCAGTACTGACCCTCTGACAGTGCGACACTCCCTCAGTACTGACCCTCTGACAGTGCGACACTCTCTCAGTACTGACCCTCTGACAGTGCGGCACTCCCTCAGTACTGACCCTCTGACAGTGCGACACTCCCTCAGTACTGACCCTCTGACAGTGCGGCACTCCCTCAGTACTGACCCTCTGACAGTGCGGCACTCCCTCAGTACTGACCCTCTGACAGTGCAGCACTCCCTCAGTACTGATCCTTTGACAGTGCGGCACTCCCTCAGCACTGACCCTCTGACAGGGCAGCACTCCCTCAGTACTGACCCTCTGACAGTGCAGCACTCCCTCAGCACTGACCCTCTGACAGTGCAGCACTCCCTCAGTACTGACCCTCTGACAGTGCGGCACTCCCTCAGTACTGACCCTCTGACAGTGCAGCTCTCCCTCAGCACTGACCCTCTGACAGTGCGAAACTCCCTCAGTACTGACCCTCTGACAGTGCGACACTCCCTCAGAACTGACCCTCTGACAGTGCGGCACTCCCTCAGTACTGACCCTCTGACAGTGCGGCACTCTCCTCAGTACTGACCCTCTGACTGTGCGGCACTCCCTCAGTACTGACCCTCTGACAGTGCGACACTCCCTCAGTACTGACCCTCTGACAGTGCGGCACTCCCTCAGTACTGACCCTCTGACAGTGCAGCACTCCCTCAGTACTGACCCTCTGACAGTGCGTCACTCCCTCAGTACTGACCCTCTGACAGTGCGGCACTCCCTCAGTACTGTCCCTCTGACAGTGCGGCACTCCCTCAGTACTGACCCTCTGACAGTGCAGCACTCCCTCAGCACTGACCCTCTGACAGTGCGTCACTCCCTCAGTACTGACCCTCTGACAGTGCGGCACTCCCTCAGTACTGTCCCTCTGACAGTGCGGCACTCCCTCAGTACTGACCCTCTGACAGTGCAGCACTCCCTCAGCACTGACCCTCTGACAGTGCAGCACTCCCTCAGTACTGACCCTCTGACAGTGCGGCACTCCCTCAGTACTGACCCTCTGACAGTGCAGCTCTCCCTCAGCACTGACCCTCTGACAGTGCAGCACTCCCTCAGTACTGATCCTCTGACAGTGCGGCACTCCCTCAGCACTGACCCTCTGACAGTGCAGCACTCCCTCAGTACTGACCCTCTGACAGTGCAGCACTCCCTCAGTACTGACTTCTGACAGTGCAGCACTCCCTCAGTACTGACCCTCTGACAGTGCGACACTCCCTCAGTACTGACCCTCTGACAGTGCAGCACTCCCTCAATACTGACCCTCTGACAGTGCAGCTCTCCCTCAGCACTGACCCTCTGACAGTGCAGCACTCCCTCAGTACTGACCCTCTGACAGTGCGGCACTCCCTCAGTACTGACCCTCTGACAGTGCAGCTCTCCCTCAGCACTGACCCTCTGACAGTGCGAAACTCCCTCAGTACTGACCCTCTGACAGTGCGACACTCCCTCAGAACTGACCCTCTGACAGTGCGGCACTCCCTTAGTACTGACCCTCTGACAGTGCGGCACTCCCTCAGTACTGACCCTCTGACTGTGCGGCACTCCCTCAGTACTGACCCTCTGACAGTGCGACACTCCCTCAGTACTGACCCTCTGACAGTGCGGCACTCCCTCAGTACTGACCCTCTGACAGTGCAGCACTCCCTCAGTACTGACCCTCTGACAGTGCGTCACTCCCTCAGTACTGACCCTCTGACAGTGCGGCACTCCCTCAGTACTGACCCTCTGACAGTGCGACACTCCCTCAGCACTGACCCTCTGACAGTGCGACACTCCCTCAGTACTGACCCTCTGACAGTGCAGCACTCCCTCAGCACTGACTTCTGACAGTGCAGCACTCCCTCAGTACTGACCCTCTGACAGTGCGGCACTCCCTCAGTACTGACCCTCTGACAGTGCAGCACTCTCTCAGCACTGACCCTCTGACAGTGCAGCACTCCCTCAGTACTGACTTCTGACAGTGCAGCACTCCCTCAGTACTGACCCTCTGACAGTGCGACACTCCCTCAGTACTGACCCTCTGACAGTGCAGCACTCCCTCAGTACTGACCCTCTGACAGTGCGGCACTCCCTCAGTACTGACCCTCTGACAGTGCGGCACTCCCTCAGTACTGACCCTCTGACAGTGCAGCACTCTCTCAGCACTGACCCTCTGACAGTGCAGCACTCCCTCAGTACTGACCCTCTGACAGTGCGTCACTCCCTCAGTACTGACCCTCTGACAGTGCGGCACTCCCTCAGTACTGTCCCTCTGACAGTGCGGCACTCCCTCAGTACTGACCCTCTGACAGTGCAGCACTCCCTCAGCACTGACCCTCTGACAGTGCAGCACTCCCTCAGTACTGACCCTCTGACAGTGCGGCACTCCCTCAGTACTGACCCTCTGACAGTGCAGCTCTCCCTCAGCACTGACCCTCTGACAGTGCAGCACTCCCTCAGTACTGATCCTCTGACAGTGCGGCACTCCCTCAGCACTGACCCTCTGACAGTGCAGCACTCCCTCAGTACTGACCCTCTGACAGTGCGGCACTCCCTCAGTACTGACCCTCTGACAGTGCGACACTCCCTCAGCACTGACCCTCTGACAGTGCGACACTCCCTCAGTACTGACCCTCTGACAGTGCGACACTCCCTCAGAACTGACCCTCTGACAGTGCGGCACTCCCTCAGTACTGACCCTCTGACAGTGCGGCACTCCCTCAATACTGACCCTCTGACTGTGCGGCACTCCCTCAGTACTGACCCTCTGACAGTGCGGCACTCCCTCAGTTCTGACCCTCTGACAGTGCGGCACTCCCTCAGTACTGACCCTCTGACAGTGCGACACTCCCTCAGCACTGACCCTCTGACAGTGCAGCACTCCCTCAGTACTGATCCTCTGACAGTGCGGCACTCCCTCAGCACTGACCCTCTGACAGTGCAGCACTCCCTCAGTACTGACCCTCTGACAGTGCGGCACTCCCTCAGTACTGACCCTCTGACAGTGCAGCACTCCCTCAGCACTGACCCTCTGACAGTGCAGCACTCCCTCAGTACTGACCCTCTGACAGTGCGGCACTCCCTCAGTACTGACCCTCTGACAGTGCAGCTCTCCCTCAGCACTGACCCTCTGACAGTGCAGCTCTCCCTCAGTACTGACCCTCTGACAGTGCGGCACTCCCTCAGTACTGACCCTCTGACAGTGCAGCACTCCCTCAGCACTGACCCTCTGACAGTGCAGCACTCCCTCAGCACTGACCCTCTGACAGTGCGGCACTCCCTCAGTACTGACCCTCTGACAGTGCGACACTCCCTCAGTACTGACCCTCTGACAGTGCGACACTCCCTCAGCACTGACCCTCTGACAGTGCGGCACTCCCTCAATACTGACCCTCTGACAGTGCGACACTCCCTCAGCACTGACCCTCTTACAGTGCGGCACTCCCTCAATACTGACCCTCTGACAGTGCGGCACTCCCTCAACACTGACCCTCTGACAGTGCAGCACTCCCTCAGTACTGACCCTCTGACAGTGCGACACTCCCTCAGTACTGACCCTCTGACAGTGCAGCACTCCCTCAGTACTGACCCTCTGACAGTGCGACACTCCCTCAGTACTGACCCTCTGACAGTGCGGCACTCCCTCAGTACTGACCCTCTGACAGTGCGGCACTCCCTCAGTACTTACCCTCTGACAGTGCAGCACTCCCTCAGTACTGACCCTCTGACAGTGCGGCACTCCCTCAGTACTGACCCTCTGACAGTGCGGCACTCCCTCAGTACTGACCCTCTGACAGTGCGACACTCCCTCAGTACTGACCCTCTGACAGTGCGGCACTCCCTCAGTACTGACCCTCTGACAGTGCGGCACTCCCTCAGTACTGACCCTCTGACAGTGCGACACTCCCTCAGTACTGACCCTCTGACAGTGCGACACTCCCTCAGTACTGACCCTCTGACAGTGCGACACTCCCTCAGTACTGACCCTCTGACAGTGCGGCACTCCCTCAGTACTGACCCTCTGACAGTGCGGCACTCCCTCAGTACTGACCCTCTGACAGTGCAGCACTCTCTCAGCACTGACCCTCTGACAGTGCAGCACTCCCTCAGTACTGACTTCTGACAGTGCAGCACTCCCTCAGTACTGACCCTCTGACAGTGCGACACTCCCTCAGTACTGACCCTCTGACAGTGCGGCACTCCCTCAGTACTGACCCTCTGACAGTGCGACACTCCCTCAGTACTGACCCTCTGACAGTGCGGCACTCCCTCAGTACTGACCCTCTGACAGTGCGACACTCCCTCAGTACTGACCCTCTGACAGTGCAGCACTCCCTCAGTACTGACCCTCTGACAGTGCGGCACTCCCTCAGTACTGACCCTCTGACAGTGCGACACTCCCTCAATACTGACCCTCTGACAGTGCGACACTCTCTCAGTACTGACCCTCTGACAGTGCGGCACTCCCTCAGTACTGACCCTCTGACAGTGCGACACTCCCTCAGTACTGACCCTCTGACAGTGCGACACTCCCTCAGTACTGACCCTCTGACAGTGCGGCACTCCCTCAGTACTGACCCTCTGACAGTGCGACACTCCCTCAGTACTGACCCTCTGACAGTGCGGCACTCCCTCAGTACTGACCCTCTCACAGTGCGGCACTCCCTCAGTACTGACCCTCTGACAGTGCAGCACTCCCTCAGTACTGACCCTCTGACAGTGCGACACTCCCTCAGTACTGACCCTCTGACAGTGCGGCACTCCCTCAGTACTGACCCTCTGACAGTGCGGCACTCCCTCAGTACTGACCCTCTGACAGTGCAGCACTCCCTCAGTACTGATCCTCTGACAGTGCGGCACTCCCTCAGCACTGACCCTCTGACAGTGCAGCACTCCCTCAGTACTGACCCTCTGACAGTGCGACACTCCCTCAGCACTGACCCTCTGACAGTGCAGCACTCCCTCAGTACTGACCCTCTGACAGTGCGGCACTCCCTCAGTACTGACCCTCTGACAGTGCAGCTCTCCCTCAGCACTGACCCTCTGACAGTGCGACACTCCCTCAGTACTGACCCTCTGACAGTGCGACACTCCCTCAGAACTGACCCTCTGACAGTGCGGCACTCCCTCAGTACTGACCCTCTGACAGTGCGGCTCTCCCTCAGTACTGACACTCTGACAGTGCGGCACTGCCTCAGTACTGACCCTCTGACAGTGCGGCACTCCCTCAGTACTGACCCTCTGACAGTGCGGCTCTCCCTCAGTACTGACACTCTGACAGTGCGGCACTGCCTCAGTACTGACCCTCTGACAGTGCGGCACTGCCTCAGTACTGACCCTCTGACAGTGCGGCACTCCCTCAGCACTGACCCTCTGACAGTGCGGCACTGCCTCAGTACTGACCCTCTGACAGTGCAGCACTCCCTCAGTACTGACCCTCTGACTGTGCAGCACTCCCTCAGTACTGTCCCTCTGTCAGTGCGGCACTCCCTCAGCACTGACCCTCTGACAGTGCGGCACTCCCTCAGTACTGACAGTCTGACAGTGCCGCACTCCCTCAGTACTGACCCTCTGACAGTGCGGCACTCCCTCAGTACTGACCCTCTGACAGTGCGGCACTCCCTCAGTACTGACCCTCTGACAGTGCGGCTCTCCCTCAGTACTGACCCTCTGACAGTGCAGCTCTCCCTCAGTACTGACCCTCTGACAGTGCGGCACTCCCTCAGTACTGACCCTCTGACAGTGCAGCACTCTCTCAGCACTGACCCTCTGACAGTGCAGCACTCCCTCAGTACTGACCCTCTGACAGTGCGTCACTCCCTCAGTACTGACCCTCTGACAGTGCGGCACTCCCTCAGTACTGTCCCTCTGACAGTGCGGCACTCCCTCAGTACTGACCCTCTGACAGTGCAGCACTCCCTCAGCACTGACCCTCTGACAGTGCAGCACTCCCTCAGTACTGACCCTCTGACAGTGCGGCACTCCCTCAGTACTGACCCTCTGACAGTGCAGCTCTCCCTCAGCACTGACCCTCTGACAGTGCAGCACTCCCTCAGTACTGATCCTCTGACAGTGCGGCACTCCCTCAGCACTGACCCTCTGACAGTGCAGCACTCCCTCAGTACTGACCCTCTGACAGTGCGGCACTCCCTCAGTACTGACCCTCTGACAGTGCGACACTCCCTCAGCACTGACCCTCTGACAGTGCGACACTCCCTCAGTACTGACCCTCTGACAGTGCGACACTCCCTCAGAACTGACCCTCTGACAGTGCGGCACTCCCTCAGTACTGACCCTCTGACAGTGCGGCACTCCCTCAATACTGACCCTCTGACTGTGCGGCACTCCCTCAGTACTGACCCTCTGACAGTGCGGCACTCCCTCAGTTCTGACCCTCTGACAGTGCGGCACTCCCTCAGTACTGACCCTCTGACAGTGCGACACTCCCTCAGCACTGACCCTCTGACAGTGCAGCACTCCCTCAGTACTGATCCTCTGACAGTGCGGCACTCCCTCAGCACTGACCCTCTGACAGTGCAGCACTCCCTCAGTACTGACCCTCTGACAGTGCGGCACTCCCTCAGTACTGACCCTCTGACAGTGCAGCACTCCCTCAGCACTGACCCTCTGACAGTGCAGCACTCCCTCAGTACTGACCCTCTGACAGTGCGGCACTCCCTCAGTACTGACCCTCTGACAGTGCAGCTCTCCCTCAGCACTGACCCTCTGACAGTGCAGCACTCCCTCAGCACTGACCCTCTGACAGTGCGGCACTCCCTCAGTACTGACCCTCTGACAGTGCGACACTCCCTCAGTACTGACCCTCTGACAGTGCGACACTCCCTCAGCACTGACCCTCTGACAGTGCGGCACTCCCTCAATACTGACCCTCTGACAGTGCGACACTCCCTCAGCACTGACCCTCTTACAGTGCGGCACTCCCTCAATACTGACCCTCTGACAGTGCGGCACTCCCTCAACACTGACCCTCTGACAGTGCAGCACTCCCTCAGTACTGACCCTCTGACAGTGCGACACTCCCTCAGTACTGACCCTCTGACAGTGCAGCACTCCCTCAGTACTGACCCTCTGACAGTGCGACACTCCCTCAGTACTGACCCTCTGACAGTGCGGCACTCCCTCAGTACTGACCCTCTGACAGTGCGGCACTCCCTCAGTACTTACCCTCTGACAGTGCAGCACTCCCTCAGTACTGACCCTCTGACAGTGCGGCACTCCCTCAGTACTGACCCTCTGACAGTGCGGCACTCCCTCAGTACTGACCCTCTGACAGTGCGACACTCCCTCAGTACTGACCCTCTGACAGTGCGGCACTCCCTCAGTACTGACCCTCTGACAGTGCGGCACTCCCTCAGTACTGACCCTCTGACAGTGCGACACTCCCTCAGTACTGACCCTCTGACAGTGCGACACTCCCTCAGTACTGACCCTCTGACAGTGCGACACTCCCTCAGTACTGACCCTCTGACAGTGCGGCACTCCCTCAGTACTGACCCTCTGACAGTGCGGCACTCCCTCAGTACTGACCCTCTGACAGTGCAGCACTCTCTCAGCACTGACCCTCTGACAGTGCAGCACTCCCTCAGTACTGACTTCTGACAGTGCAGCACTCCCTCAGTACTGACCCTCTGACAGTGCGACACTCCCTCAGTACTGACCCTCTGACAGTGCGGCACTCCCTCAGTACTGACCCTCTGACAGTGCGACACTCCCTCAGTACTGACCCTCTGACAGTGCGGCACTCCCTCAGTACTGACCCTCTGACAGTGCGACACTCCCTCAGTACTGACCCTCTGACAGTGCAGCACTCCCTCAGTACTGACCCTCTGACAGTGCGGCACTCCCTCAGTACTGACCCTCTGACAGTGCGACACTCCCTCAATACTGACCCTCTGACAGTGCGACACTCTCTCAGTACTGACCCTCTGACAGTGCGGCACTCCCTCAGTACTGACCCTCTGACAGTGCGACACTCCCTCAGTACTGACCCTCTGACAGTGCGACACTCCCTCAGTACTGACCCTCTGACAGTGCGGCACTCCCTCAGTACTGACCCTCTGACAGTGCGACACTCCCTCAGTACTGACCCTCTGACAGTGCGGCACTCCCTCAGTACTGACCCTCTCACAGTGCGGCACTCCCTCAGTACTGACCCTCTGACAGTGCAGCACTCCCTCAGTACTGACCCTCTGACAGTGCGACACTCCCTCAGTACTGACCCTCTGACAGTGCGGCACTCCCTCAGTACTGACCCTCTGACAGTGCGGCACTCCCTCAGTACTGACCCTCTGACAGTGCAGCACTCCCTCAGTACTGATCCTCTGACAGTGCGGCACTCCCTCAGCACTGACCCTCTGACAGTGCAGCACTCCCTCAGTACTGACCCTCTGACAGTGCGACACTCCCTCAGCACTGACCCTCTGACAGTGCAGCACTCCCTCAGTACTGACCCTCTGACAGTGCGGCACTCCCTCAGTACTGACCCTCTGACAGTGCAGCTCTCCCTCAGCACTGACCCTCTGACAGTGCGACACTCCCTCAGTACTGACCCTCTGACAGTGCGACACTCCCTCAGAACTGACCCTCTGACAGTGCGGCACTCCCTCAGTACTGACCCTCTGACAGTGCGGCTCTCCCTCAGTACTGACACTCTGACAGTGCGGCACTGCCTCAGTACTGACCCTCTGACAGTGCGGCACTCCCTCAGTACTGACCCTCTGACAGTGCGGCTCTCCCTCAGTACTGACACTCTGACAGTGCGGCACTGCCTCAGTACTGACCCTCTGACAGTGCGGCACTGCCTCAGTACTGACCCTCTGACAGTGCGGCACTCCCTCAGCACTGACCCTCTGACAGTGCGGCACTGCCTCAGTACTGACCCTCTGACAGTGCAGCACTCCCTCAGTACTGACCCTCTGACTGTGCAGCACTCCCTCAGTACTGTCCCTCTGTCAGTGCGGCACTCCCTCAGCACTGACCCTCTGACAGTGCGGCACTCCCTCAGTACTGACAGTCTGACAGTGCCGCACTCCCTCAGTACTGACCCTCTGACAGTGCGGCACTCCCTCAGTACTGACCCTCTGACAGTGCGGCACTCCCTCAGTACTGACCCTCTGACAGTGCGGCTCTCCCTCAGTACTGACCCTCTGACAGTGCGGCACTGCCTCAGTACTGACCCTCTGACAGTGCGGCTCTCCCTCAGTACTGACCCTCTGACAGTGCGGCTCTCCCTCAGTACTGACCCTCTGACAGTGCGGCACTGCCTCAGTACTGACCCTCTGACAGTGCGGCTCTCCCTCAGTACTGACCCTCTGACAGTGCGGCTCTCCCTCAGTACTGACCCTCTGACAGTGCGGCGCTCCCTCAGCACTGACCCTCTGACAGTGCGGCACTCCCTCAGTACTGACCCTCTGACAGTGCGGCACTCCCTCAGCACTGACCCTCTGACTGTGCGGCACTCCCTCAGTACTGACCCTCTGACAGTGCGGCACTCCCTCAGTACTGACCCTCTGACAGTGCGGCACTCCCTCAGTACTGACCCTCTGACAGTGCGGCTCTCCCTCAGTACTGACCCTCTGACAGTGCGGCACTCCCTCAGTACTGACCCTCTGACAGTGCGGCTCTCCCTCAGCACTGACCCTCTGACAGTGCGGCACTGCCTCAGTACTGACCCTCTGACAGTGCGGCTCTCCCTCAGTACTGACCCTCTGACAGTGCGGCTCTCCCTCAGTACTGACCCTCTGACAGTGCAGCACTCCCTCTCCACTGGCCCTCTGACAATGCAGCACTCCCTCAGTACTGACCCTCTGACAGTGCGGCACTCCCTCAGTACTGACCCTCTGACAGTGCGGCTCTCCCTCAGTACTGACCCTCTGACAGTGCGGCGCTCCCTCAGCACTGACCCTCTGACAGTGCGACACTGCCTCAGTACTGACCCTCTGACAGTGCGGCACTCCCTCAGTACTGACCCTCTGACAGTGCGGCACTGCCTCAGTACTGACCCTCTGACAGTGCGGCACTGCCTCAGTACTGACCCTCTGACAGTGCGGCACTGCCTCAGTACTGACCCTCTGACAGTGCGGCACTGCCTCAGTACTGACCCTCTGACAGTGCGACACTCCCTCAGTACTGACCCTCTGACAGTGCGACACTCCCTCAGTACTGACCCTCTGACAGTGCGGCACTCCCTCAGTACTGACCCTCTGACAGTGCGGCACTCCCTCAGTACTGACCCTCTGACAGTGCAGCACTCTCTCAGCACTGACCCTCTGACAGTGCAGCACTCCCTCAGTACTGACTTCTGACAGTGCAGCACTCCCTCAGTACTGACCCTCTGACAGTGCGAAACTCCCTCAGTACTGACCCTCTGACAGTGCGACACTCCCTCAGAACTGACCCTCTGACAGTGCGGCACTCCCTCAGTACTGACCCTCTGACAGTGCGGCACTCTCCTCAGTACTGACCCTCTGACTGTGCGGCACTCCCTCAGTACTGACCCTCTGACAGTGCGACACTCCCTCAGTACTGACCCTCTGACAGTGCGGCACTCCCTCAGTACTGACCCTCTGACAGTGCAGCACTCCCTCAGTACTGACCCTCTGACAGTGCGTCACTCCCTCAGTACTGACCCTCTGACAGTGCGGCACTCCCTCAGTACTGTCCCTCTGACAGTGCGGCACTCCCTCAGTACTGACCCTCTGACAGTGCAGCACTCCCTCAGCACTGACCCTCTGACAGTGCGTCACTCCCTCAGTACTGACCCTCTGACAGTGCGGCACTCCCTCAGTACTGTCCCTCTGACAGTGCGGCACTCCCTCAGTACTGACCCTCTGACAGTGCAGCACTCCCTCAGCACTGACCCTCTGACAGTGCAGCACTCCCTCAGTACTGACCCTCTGACAGTGCGGCACTCCCTCAGTACTGACCCTCTGACAGTGCAGCTCTCCCTCAGCACTGACCCTCTGACAGTGCAGCACTCCCTCAGTACTGATCCTCTGACAGTGCGGCACTCCCTCAGCACTGACCCTCTGACAGTGCAGCACTCCCTCAGTACTGACCCTCTGACAGTGCAGCACTCCCTCAGTACTGACTTCTGACAGTGCAGCACTCCCTCAGTACTGACCCTCTGACAGTGCGACACTCCCTCAGTACTGACCCTCTGACAGTGCAGCACTCCCTCAATACTGACCCTCTGACAGTGCAGCTCTCCCTCAGCACTGACCCTCTGACAGTGCGAAACTCCCTCAGTACTGACCCTCTGACAGTGCGACACTCCCTCAGAACTGACCCTCTGACAGTGCGGCACTCCCTTAGTACTGACCCTCTGACAGTGCGGCACTCCCTCAGTACTGACCCTCTGACTGTGCGGCACTCCCTCAGTACTGACCCTCTGACAGTGCGACACTCCCTCAGTACTGACCCTCTGACAGTGCGGCACTCCCTCAGTACTGACCCTCTGACAGTGCAGCACTCCCTCAGTACTGACCCTCTGACAGTGCGTCACTCCCTCAGTACTGACCCTCTGACAGTGCGGCACTCCCTCAGTACTGACCCTCTGACAGTGCGACACTCCCTCAGCACTGACCCTCTGACAGTGCGACACTCCCTCAGTACTGACCCTCTGACAGTGCAGCACTCCCTCAGCACTGACTTCTGACAGTGCAGCACTCCCTCAGTACTGACCCTCTGACAGTGCGGCACTCCCTCAGTACTGACCCTCTGACAGTGCAGCACTCTCTCAGCACTGACCCTCTGACAGTGCAGCACTCCCTCAGTACTGACTTCTGACAGTGCAGCACTCCCTCAGTACTGACCCTCTGACAGTGCGACACTCCCTCAGTACTGACCCTCTGACAGTGCAGCACTCCCTCAGTACTGACCCTCTGACAGTGCGGCACTCCCTCAGTACTGACCCTCTGACAGTGCGGCACTCCCTCAGTACTGACCCTCTGACAGTGCAGCACTCTCTCAGCACTGACCCTCTGACAGTGCAGCACTCCCTCAGTACTGACCCTCTGACAGTGCGTCACTCCCTCAGTACTGACCCTCTGACAGTGCGGCACTCCCTCAGTACTGTCCCTCTGACAGTGCGGCACTCCCTCAGTACTGACCCTCTGACAGTGCAGCACTCCCTCAGCACTGACCCTCTGACAGTGCAGCACTCCCTCAGTACTGACCCTCTGACAGTGCGGCACTCCCTCAGTACTGACCCTCTGACAGTGCAGCTCTCCCTCAGCACTGACCCTCTGACAGTGCAGCACTCCCTCAGTACTGATCCTCTGACAGTGCGGCACTCCCTCAGCACTGACCCTCTGACAGTGCAGCACTCCCTCAGTACTGACCCTCTGACAGTGCGGCACTCCCTCAGTACTGACCCTCTGACAGTGCGACACTCCCTCAGCACTGACCCTCTGACAGTGCGACACTCCCTCAGTACTGACCCTCTGACAGTGCGACACTCCCTCAGAACTGACCCTCTGACAGTGCGGCACTCCCTCAGTACTGACCCTCTGACAGTGCGGCACTCCCTCAATACTGACCCTCTGACTGTGCGGCACTCCCTCAGTACTGACCCTCTGACAGTGCGGCACTCCCTCAGTTCTGACCCTCTGACAGTGCGGCACTCCCTCAGTACTGACCCTCTGACAGTGCGACACTCCCTCAGCACTGACCCTCTGACAGTGCAGCACTCCCTCAGTACTGATCCTCTGACAGTGCGGCACTCCCTCAGCACTGACCCTCTGACAGTGCAGCACTCCCTCAGTACTGACCCTCTGACAGTGCGGCACTCCCTCAGTACTGACCCTCTGACAGTGCAGCACTCCCTCAGCACTGACCCTCTGACAGTGCAGCACTCCCTCAGTACTGACCCTCTGACAGTGCGGCACTCCCTCAGTACTGACCCTCTGACAGTGCAGCTCTCCCTCAGCACTGACCCTCTGACAGTGCAGCTCTCCCTCAGTACTGACCCTCTGACAGTGCGGCACTCCCTCAGTACTGACCCTCTGACAGTGCAGCACTCCCTCAGCACTGACCCTCTGACAGTGCAGCACTCCCTCAGCACTGACCCTCTGACAGTGCGGCACTCCCTCAGTACTGACCCTCTGACAGTGCGACACTCCCTCAGTACTGACCCTCTGACAGTGCGACACTCCCTCAGCACTGACCCTCTGACAGTGCGGCACTCCCTCAATACTGACCCTCTGACAGTGCGACACTCCCTCAGCACTGACCCTCTTACAGTGCGGCACTCCCTCAATACTGACCCTCTGACAGTGCGGCACTCCCTCAACACTGACCCTCTGACAGTGCAGCACTCCCTCAGTACTGACCCTCTGACAGTGCGACACTCCCTCAGTACTGACCCTCTGACAGTGCAGCACTCCCTCAGTACTGACCCTCTGACAGTGCGACACTCCCTCAGTACTGACCCTCTGACAGTGCGGCACTCCCTCAGTACTGACCCTCTGACAGTGCGGCACTCCCTCAGTACTTACCCTCTGACAGTGCAGCACTCCCTCAGTACTGACCCTCTGACAGTGCGGCACTCCCTCAGTACTGACCCTCTGACAGTGCGGCACTCCCTCAGTACTGACCCTCTGACAGTGCGACACTCCCTCAGTACTGACCCTCTGACAGTGCGGCACTCCCTCAGTACTGACCCTCTGACAGTGCGGCACTCCCTCAGTACTGACCCTCTGACAGTGCGACACTCCCTCAGTACTGACCCTCTGACAGTGCGACACTCCCTCAGTACTGACCCTCTGACAGTGCGACACTCCCTCAGTACTGACCCTCTGACAGTGCGGCACTCCCTCAGTACTGACCCTCTGACAGTGCGGCACTCCCTCAGTACTGACCCTCTGACAGTGCAGCACTCTCTCAGCACTGACCCTCTGACAGTGCAGCACTCCCTCAGTACTGACTTCTGACAGTGCAGCACTCCCTCAGTACTGACCCTCTGACAGTGCGACACTCCCTCAGTACTGACCCTCTGACAGTGCGGCACTCCCTCAGTACTGACCCTCTGACAGTGCGACACTCCCTCAGTACTGACCCTCTGACAGTGCGGCACTCCCTCAGTACTGACCCTCTGACAGTGCGACACTCCCTCAGTACTGACCCTCTGACAGTGCAGCACTCCCTCAGTACTGACCCTCTGACAGTGCGGCACTCCCTCAGTACTGACCCTCTGACAGTGCGACACTCCCTCAATACTGACCCTCTGACAGTGCGACACTCTCTCAGTACTGACCCTCTGACAGTGCGGCACTCCCTCAGTACTGACCCTCTGACAGTGCGACACTCCCTCAGTACTGACCCTCTGACAGTGCGACACTCCCTCAGTACTGACCCTCTGACAGTGCGGCACTCCCTCAGTACTGACCCTCTGACAGTGCGACACTCCCTCAGTACTGACCCTCTGACAGTGCGGCACTCCCTCAGTACTGACCCTCTCACAGTGCGGCACTCCCTCAGTACTGACCCTCTGACAGTGCAGCACTCCCTCAGTACTGACCCTCTGACAGTGCGACACTCCCTCAGTACTGACCCTCTGACAGTGCGGCACTCCCTCAGTACTGACCCTCTGACAGTGCGGCACTCCCTCAGTACTGACCCTCTGACAGTGCAGCACTCCCTCAGTACTGATCCTCTGACAGTGCGGCACTCCCTCAGCACTGACCCTCTGACAGTGCAGCACTCCCTCAGTACTGACCCTCTGACAGTGCGACACTCCCTCAGCACTGACCCTCTGACAGTGCAGCACTCCCTCAGTACTGACCCTCTGACAGTGCGGCACTCCCTCAGTACTGACCCTCTGACAGTGCAGCTCTCCCTCAGCACTGACCCTCTGACAGTGCGACACTCCCTCAGTACTGACCCTCTGACAGTGCGACACTCCCTCAGAACTGACCCTCTGACAGTGCGGCACTCCCTCAGTACTGACCCTCTGACAGTGCGGCTCTCCCTCAGTACTGACACTCTGACAGTGCGGCACTGCCTCAGTACTGACCCTCTGACAGTGCGGCACTCCCTCAGTACTGACCCTCTGACAGTGCGGCTCTCCCTCAGTACTGACACTCTGACAGTGCGGCACTGCCTCAGTACTGACCCTCTGACAGTGCGGCACTGCCTCAGTACTGACCCTCTGACAGTGCGGCACTCCCTCAGCACTGACCCTCTGACAGTGCGGCACTGCCTCAGTACTGACCCTCTGACAGTGCAGCACTCCCTCAGTACTGACCCTCTGACTGTGCAGCACTCCCTCAGTACTGTCCCTCTGTCAGTGCGGCACTCCCTCAGCACTGACCCTCTGACAGTGCGGCACTCCCTCAGTACTGACAGTCTGACAGTGCCGCACTCCCTCAGTACTGACCCTCTGACAGTGCGGCACTCCCTCAGTACTGACCCTCTGACAGTGCGGCACTCCCTCAGTACTGACCCTCTGACAGTGCGGCTCTCCCTCAGTACTGACCCTCTGACAGTGCAGCTCTCCCTCAGTACTGACCCTCTGACAGTGCGGCACTCCCTCAGTACTGACCCTCTGACAGTGCAGCACTCTCTCAGCACTGACCCTCTGACAGTGCAGCACTCCCTCAGTACTGACCCTCTGACAGTGCGTCACTCCCTCAGTACTGACCCTCTGACAGTGCGGCACTCCCTCAGTACTGTCCCTCTGACAGTGCGGCACTCCCTCAGTACTGACCCTCTGACAGTGCAGCACTCCCTCAGCACTGACCCTCTGACAGTGCAGCACTCCCTCAGTACTGACCCTCTGACAGTGCGGCACTCCCTCAGTACTGACCCTCTGACAGTGCAGCTCTCCCTCAGCACTGACCCTCTGACAGTGCAGCACTCCCTCAGTACTGATCCTCTGACAGTGCGGCACTCCCTCAGCACTGACCCTCTGACAGTGCAGCACTCCCTCAGTACTGACCCTCTGACAGTGCGGCACTCCCTCAGTACTGACCCTCTGACAGTGCGACACTCCCTCAGCACTGACCCTCTGACAGTGCGACACTCCCTCAGTACTGACCCTCTGACAGTGCGACACTCCCTCAGAACTGACCCTCTGACAGTGCGGCACTCCCTCAGTACTGACCCTCTGACAGTGCGGCACTCCCTCAATACTGACCCTCTGACTGTGCGGCACTCCCTCAGTACTGACCCTCTGACAGTGCGGCACTCCCTCAGTTCTGACCCTCTGACAGTGCGGCACTCCCTCAGTACTGACCCTCTGACAGTGCGACACTCCCTCAGCACTGACCCTCTGACAGTGCAGCACTCCCTCAGTACTGATCCTCTGACAGTGCGGCACTCCCTCAGCACTGACCCTCTGACAGTGCAGCACTCCCTCAGTACTGACCCTCTGACAGTGCGGCACTCCCTCAGTACTGACCCTCTGACAGTGCAGCACTCCCTCAGCACTGACCCTCTGACAGTGCAGCACTCCCTCAGTACTGACCCTCTGACAGTGCGGCACTCCCTCAGTACTGACCCTCTGACAGTGCAGCTCTCCCTCAGCACTGACCCTCTGACAGTGCAGCACTCCCTCAGCACTGACCCTCTGACAGTGCGGCACTCCCTCAGTACTGACCCTCTGACAGTGCGACACTCCCTCAGTACTGACCCTCTGACAGTGCGACACTCCCTCAGCACTGACCCTCTGACAGTGCGGCACTCCCTCAATACTGACCCTCTGACAGTGCGACACTCCCTCAGCACTGACCCTCTTACAGTGCGGCACTCCCTCAATACTGACCCTCTGACAGTGCGGCACTCCCTCAACACTGACCCTCTGACAGTGCAGCACTCCCTCAGTACTGACCCTCTGACAGTGCGACACTCCCTCAGTACTGACCCTCTGACAGTGCAGCACTCCCTCAGTACTGACCCTCTGACAGTGCGACACTCCCTCAGTACTGACCCTCTGACAGTGCGGCACTCCCTCAGTACTGACCCTCTGACAGTGCGGCACTCCCTCAGTACTTACCCTCTGACAGTGCAGCACTCCCTCAGTACTGACCCTCTGACAGTGCGGCACTCCCTCAGTACTGACCCTCTGACAGTGCGGCACTCCCTCAGTACTGACCCTCTGACAGTGCGACACTCCCTCAGTACTGACCCTCTGACAGTGCGGCACTCCCTCAGTACTGACCCTCTGACAGTGCGGCACTCCCTCAGTACTGACCCTCTGACAGTGCGACACTCCCTCAGTACTGACCCTCTGACAGTGCGACACTCCCTCAGTACTGACCCTCTGACAGTGCGACACTCCCTCAGTACTGACCCTCTGACAGTGCGGCACTCCCTCAGTACTGACCCTCTGACAGTGCGGCACTCCCTCAGTACTGACCCTCTGACAGTGCAGCACTCTCTCAGCACTGACCCTCTGACAGTGCAGCACTCCCTCAGTACTGACTTCTGACAGTGCAGCACTCCCTCAGTACTGACCCTCTGACAGTGCGACACTCCCTCAGTACTGACCCTCTGACAGTGCGGCACTCCCTCAGTACTGACCCTCTGACAGTGCGACACTCCCTCAGTACTGACCCTCTGACAGTGCGGCACTCCCTCAGTACTGACCCTCTGACAGTGCGACACTCCCTCAGTACTGACCCTCTGACAGTGCAGCACTCCCTCAGTACTGACCCTCTGACAGTGCGGCACTCCCTCAGTACTGACCCTCTGACAGTGCGACACTCCCTCAATACTGACCCTCTGACAGTGCGACACTCTCTCAGTACTGACCCTCTGACAGTGCGGCACTCCCTCAGTACTGACCCTCTGACAGTGCGACACTCCCTCAGTACTGACCCTCTGACAGTGCGACACTCCCTCAGTACTGACCCTCTGACAGTGCGGCACTCCCTCAGTACTGACCCTCTGACAGTGCGACACTCCCTCAGTACTGACCCTCTGACAGTGCGGCACTCCCTCAGTACTGACCCTCTCACAGTGCGGCACTCCCTCAGTACTGACCCTCTGACAGTGCAGCACTCCCTCAGTACTGACCCTCTGACAGTGCGACACTCCCTCAGTACTGACCCTCTGACAGTGCGGCACTCCCTCAGTACTGACCCTCTGACAGTGCGGCACTCCCTCAGTACTGACCCTCTGACAGTGCAGCACTCCCTCAGTACTGATCCTCTGACAGTGCGGCACTCCCTCAGCACTGACCCTCTGACAGTGCAGCACTCCCTCAGTACTGACCCTCTGACAGTGCGACACTCCCTCAGCACTGACCCTCTGACAGTGCAGCACTCCCTCAGTACTGACCCTCTGACAGTGCGGCACTCCCTCAGTACTGACCCTCTGACAGTGCAGCTCTCCCTCAGCACTGACCCTCTGACAGTGCGACACTCCCTCAGTACTGACCCTCTGACAGTGCGACACTCCCTCAGAACTGACCCTCTGACAGTGCGGCACTCCCTCAGTACTGACCCTCTGACAGTGCGGCTCTCCCTCAGTACTGACACTCTGACAGTGCGGCACTGCCTCAGTACTGACCCTCTGACAGTGCGGCACTCCCTCAGTACTGACCCTCTGACAGTGCGGCTCTCCCTCAGTACTGACACTCTGACAGTGCGGCACTGCCTCAGTACTGACCCTCTGACAGTGCGGCACTGCCTCAGTACTGACCCTCTGACAGTGCGGCACTCCCTCAGCACTGACCCTCTGACAGTGCGGCACTGCCTCAGTACTGACCCTCTGACAGTGCAGCACTCCCTCAGTACTGACCCTCTGACTGTGCAGCACTCCCTCAGTA
Organism: Scyliorhinus torazame; assembly: GCF_047496885.1. NCBI lineage: Eukaryota > Metazoa > Chordata > Chondrichthyes > Carcharhiniformes > Scyliorhinidae > Scyliorhinus > Scyliorhinus torazame. The sequence continues at coordinate 1,846,857 of NC_092714.1, forward strand.
CTGTCCCTCTGTCAGTGCGGCACTCCCTCAGCACTGACCCTCTGACAGTGCGGCACTCCCTCAGTACTGACAGTCTGACAGTGCCGCACTCCCTCAGTACTGACCCTCTGACAGTGCGGCACTCCCTCAGTACTGACCCTCTGACAGTGCGGCACTCCCTCAGTACTGACCCTCTGACAGTGCGGCTCTCCCTCAGTACTGACCCTCTGACAGTGCGGCACTGCCTCAGTACTGACCCTCTGACAGTGCGGCTCTCCCTCAGTACTGACCCTCTGACAGTGCGGCTCTCCCTCAGTACTGACCCTCTGACAGTGCGGCACTGCCTCAGTACTGACCCTCTGACAGTGCGGCTCTCCCTCAGTACTGACCCTCTGACAGTGCGGCTCTCCCTCAGTACTGACCCTCTGACAGTGCGGCGCTCCCTCAGCACTGACCCTCTGACAGTGCGGCACTCCCTCAGTACTGACCCTCTGACAGTGCGGCACTCCCTCAGCACTGACCCTCTGACTGTGCGGCACTCCCTCAGTACTGACCCTCTGACAGTGCGGCACTCCCTCAGTACTGACCCTCTGACAGTGCGGCACTCCCTCAGTACTGACCCTCTGACAGTGCGGCTCTCCCTCAGTACTGACCCTCTGACAGTGCGGCACTCCCTCAGTACTGACCCTCTGACAGTGCGGCTCTCCCTCAGCACTGACCCTCTGACAGTGCGGCACTGCCTCAGTACTGACCCTCTGACAGTGCGGCTCTCCCTCAGTACTGACCCTCTGACAGTGCGGCTCTCCCTCAGTACTGACCCTCTGACAGTGCAGCACTCCCTCTCCACTGGCCCTCTGACAATGCAGCACTCCCTCAGTACTGACCCTCTGACAGTGCGGCACTCCCTCAGTACTGACCCTCTGACAGTGCGGCTCTCCCTCAGTACTGACCCTCTGACAGTGCGGCGCTCCCTCAGCACTGACCCTCTGACAGTGCGACACTGCCTCAGTACTGACCCTCTGACAGTGCGGCACTCCCTCAGTACTGACCCTCTGACAGTGCGGCACTGCCTCAGTACTGACCCTCTGACAGTGCGGCACTGCCTCAGTACTGACCCTCTGACAGTGCGGCACTGCCTCAGTACTGACCCTCTGACAGTGCGGCACTGCCTCAGTACTGACCCTCCCACAGTGCGGCACTCCCTCAGTACTGACCCTCTGACAGTGCGGCACTCCCTCAGTACTGACCCTCTGACAGTGCGGCACTCCCTCAGTACTGACCCTCTGACAGTGTGACTGGTGACCCTCAGCAGTTTGCTGTCTATTTCCCTTTTGGCGATGTTTGACTTGTCATTGTTGTCTGAGCTTTGAGGAGCTCCTTTTGGTCATTGATTTTTTTAAGAATTTGACGTTTGCGAGCTATGTTTTGTTGCTGGCAAACTTTACAGTAAAAATGAATTGTTTTGTTGTTGATTGATTTGAGGGGCGGTTAGAAGGATCTGCTTTTATCGTTCATTTCCATCTGTCTGCCAGCTTCCATTCAAAGAGCCTCTCGAGATGTAGTAATCAGCGAATGTAATTGTGGAGGGTTCGGCCTCTCCTTCATGTTGCTATGGAGATGCTGAGTGCTTGGAGACCAGAGGAGAGTGGGATGCTGTGTCAGTCACTTGTGTGGCTGAGACGCTGGGAGCAGGAGGCAGGATCAGTGTGTGTGTGCTGAGCTACCTCTGGGTCACTGTGCAGGGCCGCTGAATCGGTCACTCAGCTCTGTCCCGCGGGACAATGGGGTCAGCATCATCATCACAGCGACCTAAAGCCATCTACCTGGATATGGAGGCTCGCACACAGAAGGTACATTCGCTCAGCAATTACTGCCCTGTCAGGATTAATCACAAACTTTATTCCCTTTCCAACAGGATATCGGATCGCCAGCAGAGACACTCCAACATGCAAACCCTGTCAGATTATTCATATAAGCCAATGGCTGGGATGGTAAATACCCCTTTCCTTGCTCAGGGCTCCAGCTCCAAACACACACCCAGGAGGTCGATATTTCTAACTCAACACTGAGTAATCGGAGACAAAACATCCAAATCTTAGTGATCCCTGGGTGAGAGAGAGAGGGGAAATCAGCCGGGGTTCCTGCTCCTGATCACTGTCCAGTGATCCCTGGGTTAGAGAGAGAGGGGAAATCAGCCAGGGTTCCTGCTCCTGATCACTGTCCAGTGATCCCTGGGTTAGAGAGAGGGGGGAAATCAGCCGGGGTTCCTGCTCCTGGTCACTGTCCAGTGATCCCTGGGTTAGAGAGAGGGGGGAAATCAGCCAGGGTTCCTGCTCCTGATCACTGTCCAGTGATCCCTGGGTTAGAGAGAGAGAGAAGAAATCAGCCAGGGTTCCTGCTCCTGATCACTGTCCAGTGATCCCTGGGTTAGAGACAGAGAGGGGAAATCAGCCAGGGTTCCTGCTCCTGATCACTGTCCAGTGATCCCTGGGTTAGACAGAGAGGGGAAATCAGCCAGGGTTCCTGCTCCTGGTCACTGTCCAGTGATCCCTGGGTTAGAGAGAGGGGGGAAATCAGCCAGGGTTCCTGCTCCTGATCACTGTCCAGTGATCCCTGGGTGAGAGAGAGAGGGGAAATCAGCCGGGGTTCCTGCTCCTGATCACTGTCCAGTGATCCCTGGGTTAGAGAGAGAGGGGAAATCAGCCAGGGTTCCTGCTCCTGATCACTGTCCAGTGATCCCTGGGTTAGAGAGAGGGGGGAAATCAGCCGGGGTTCCTGCTCCTGGTCACTGTCCAGTGATCCCTGGGTTAGAGAGAGGGGGGAAATCAGCCAGGGTTCCTGCTCCTGATCACTGTCCAGTGATCCCTGGGTTAGAGAGAGAGAGAAGAAATCAGCCAGGGTTCCTGCTCCTGATCACTGTCCAGTGATCCCTGGGTTAGAGACAGAGAGGGGAAATCAGCCAGGGTTCCTGCTCCTGATCACTGTCCAGTGATCCCTGGGTTAGACAGAGAGGGGAAATCAGCCAGGGTTCCTGCTCCTGGTCACTGTCCAGTGATCCCTGGGTTAGAGAGAGAGGGGAAATCAGCCAGGGTTCCTGCTCCTGATCACTGTCCAGTGATCCCTGGGTTAGAGAGAGAGAGGGGAAGTCAGCCAGGTTTCCTGCTCCTGATCACTGTCCAGTGATCCCTGGGTTAGAGAGAGAGAGAGGAAATCAGCCAGGGTTCCTGCTCCTGATCACTGTCCAGTGATCCCTGGGTTAGAGAGAGAGAGGAAATCAGCCAGGGTTCCTGCCCCTGATCACTGTCCAGTGATCCCTGGGTTAGAGAGAGAGGGGAAATCAGCCAGGGTTCCTGCCCCTGATCACTGTCCAGTGATCCCTGGGTGAGAGAGAGAGGGGAAATCAGCCAGGGTTCCTGCTCCTGATCACTGTCCAGTGATCCCTGGGTTAGACAGAGAGGGGAAATCAGCCAGGGTTCCTGCTCCTGATCACTGTCCAGTGATCCCTGGGTTAGAGAGAGGGGGGAAATCAGCCAGGGTTCCTGCTCCTGATCACTGTCCAGTGATCCCTGGTTTAGAGACAGAGAGAGGGGAAATCAGCCAGGGGTCCTGCTCCTGATCACTGTCCAGTGATCCCTGGGTTAAAGAGAGAGAGAGAGGGTGTGGTAATATCAGGTATTGCAGTACCCGAGAGGCTGAAGACCATTGGTTAAACCTCGGAGTTTTGTATGTAGCTCCGCCCTGACAGGCGGGGTATAAGAACCGGTGCCATCCCAGCAGCCCTCATTCTGTACCAAAGCTGCTGAGGAACAGTTCTAGTCTATTAAAGCCTTCAGTTATGTTACAACCTCGTTTTAATAGTAATTGATTGTGCATCAATTTAATAGACTATACTTAAGCTGAAAGGATGGATCTCCGAATCAAGCCGGAGTGTCTACAACTCAGCCCCCACGCGGAGAACTCGGCGGCGATCTTCAAGCACTGGCTGGCGTGCTTTAAAGGCTACCTCGAGACGGCCGGAGGCACCCCCTCAGAAACTGCATCTCCTGCACTCGAGGGTAAGCCCAGAAATCTACACCCTCATCGAGGAGGCGAAGGACTTCAATGCAGCGATCGAACTGTGAAAAGGACATTATATCCGCCCTGTAAATCAGGTCTACGCACGCCACCTGCTTGCAACAAGACGGCAAAGCCCCGGGGAATTGTTGGAGGAGTTCTACCGCACTACTGGTGCTGGGCAGAAACTGTGGCTGCCTGCAAGTTTCAGGGAGCGAGCACACGGAACGTCTAATCCGGGACGCCTTCGTAGCAGGTATGAGCTCCTCAGAGATCCGCCAGCGGCTCTTAGAAAAAGACACCCTGGGGCTTAGAGAGGCACGGGCCCTGGCAGGGTCCATGGACGTTGCCTCCAGGAACGCACAATTCTATGTGCCCGACCGCGCGGCGCCCCCCTGGGCAGCATGGCATCCCGCAGCGGCAGCCCCACAGACTTTCCCCATGTCCCCGCAGGCCTGCGCTGTAAGACGGCCCGCTAACTCCGTCAGGCCCCACTGTTTCTTCTGCGGGCAGGCGAAGCACCCCCGCCAGCGCTGCCCGGCCCGCACCTGCACCTGCAAAGGGTGCGGCAAGAAGGGCCATTTTGTGGGGGTCTGCCAGGCACGAGTGGTGGCCGTGGTCTCCAACGGCGGCTCCGGACCGCCGCGGCAATCTTCTCTTCGGGCCCCAGGCGGCCAGCATTCATCGCCACCCCCCTATCCTAGGGCCACGTGCGACCCACGGACGCGGCCATCTTGTTCCTCGGACACCACGCTGGACGGATGGGCACCGCCATTTTGTCCATCCCCGACCACCATGTGCGACCCATGGGAGATGCCATCTTGGATGGGGCCCCAGGACCCCAGCACGGCCGACTACACGCTGCCCGATCAAAACCCGCAACTACTTCATCTGGCCTCGGTGACTGGACCAAAATCGACCTCGGACACTCTCAACAGCAACAACGACGGTCTTCATCAACGGCCACGAGACGTCCTTCCTGATCGACTCTGGGAGCATGGAGATCTTTATTCACCCCAACACGGTAAGGCGCTGTTCACTTGTTACCCACCCTGTAAACCAAAGAATCTCCCTGGCCTCCGGGTCACATTCGGTGGAGATAAAGGGGTTATGCCTAGCGAACCTCACTGTCCAAGGCAGGAGATTCAATAATTTCCGCCTTTATGTCCTGCCGCACCTCTGCGCGGCTACCCTCCTGGGGTTGGACTTCCAATGTAACTTGCAAAGCCTGACCTTCAAATTCGGTGGCCCTATACCCCCCCTTACTGTCTGCGGCCTCGCGACCCTTAAGGTCGACCCGCCTTCCCTGTTTGCGAACCTCACCCCGGATTGCAAACCCGTCGCCACCAGGAGCAGACGGTACAGTGCCCAGGACCGGACCTTCATCAGGTCAGAGGTCCAAAGGCTACTGAGGATAGGGGCCATTGAAGCCAGCAACAGTCCCTGGAGAGCTCAAGTAGTGGTGGTAAAGACCGGGGAGAAACATAGGATGGTCATCGACTACAGTCAGACCATCAACAGGTTTACACAGCTGGACGCGTACCCTCTCTCCCGCATATCCGACCTGGTAAACAGGATCGCCCAATATAAGGTCTTCTCCATAGTGGATCTCAAGTCCGCCTACCATCAACTACCCCTCCGTACTAGTGACCGCAAAACTAGGGAGCGTGCAGAAGTCCTCTTCGTCCTCTTGTGCGGAAAAGGGGAGTGGGGGGGGTGGTCTGGTGGGGTTAATATTGGCGGAGCTGTGGGAGGTGGGGGGGGGCGCATTGGTGGGGGTGTGCGTTGGGGTGGAACCTGACGGTGCCAGGTCCCTGAGTGAGACAGTATCTTGGCGGCCGTCGGGGAACTCAACGTAGGCATATTGAGGGTTGGCGTGGAGCAGGTGAACCCTGTCCACCAAGGGGTCCGCCTTGTGGAGTCAGACGTGCCAACAGAGAAGGACCTTACGCCTTGCTCGAGAAGGTAGAAGGGGAGCTCACACGTTTGGAGACTTTGGGTATTATCAGGCCCGTCCATTTCGCTGACTGGGCAACCCCAATTGTACCTGTAATGAAGCCAGATGCCACAGTTCGCTTGTGCGGTGACTATAAACTTACAGTGAATACGGCTTCCCGACTCAACCGATATCCAATGCCTCGCATAGAGGATCTCTACGCGAAGCTTGCAGGCGGACTCTCCTTCACAAAATTAGATATGAGTCACGCCTACCTACAGTTGGAGCTGGACCCTGCCTCCCGACTATACGTAATGATTAATACACACCGGGGCCTGTATGAATATACACGTTTGCCCTTTGGAGTATCCTCTGCCTGCGCTATTTTTCAACGTGTAATGGAGGGCATTTTGAGAGGTTTACCGCGTGTCGCTGTCTACCTAGATGACGTTTTGATTACAGGGACGTCGGAGCAGGAACATTTGGAAAATTTGGAGGCTGTCCTTAGACGCATTTCGGAGGCTGGAGTCCGTTTACGTCGCACAAAGTGCGTCTTTCAGGCGAAGGAAGTAGTCTACTTGGGTTATCGGGTGGGCTGCGAAGGTTTGCACCCCATCGCAGAGAAGGTGTGCGTGATTCAACAGGCCCCCACCCCGACTGACACTTCGCATCTTCGTTCTTTTCTCGGCCTCGTAAACTATTACGGGAAGTTCCTCCCCAATCTGGCAACTACGTTGCACCTTTGCACCTTCTGCTAAAGAAAAATCACACCTGGGTTTGAGGTCAGCCGCAAGAAACCGCTTTCCGGCGGGTAAAACAACAATTGTCGTTGTCTGGGTTACTAACCCACTATGATCCTGGAAAGCCTTTGCTCGTCACATGTGATGAAATGAAAATCGCTTATTGTCACAAGTAGGCTTCAAATGAAGTTACTGTGAAAAGCCCCTAGTTGCCACATTCCAGCGCCTGTTCGGGGAGGCTGGTACGGGAATTGAACCGTGTTGCTGGCCTGCCTTGGTCTGCTTTCAAAGCCAGCGATTTAGCCCTGTGCTAAACAGCCCCTGTGATGCGATGCATCCCCGTATGGTATTGGGGCCGTCCTGTCCCACAAGATGGAGAACGAGGCCGAGTGGCCGATAGCTTTCGCCTCCCGCACATTGACTGCAGCGGAGAAAAAGTACGCGCAGATCGAGAAGGAGGGCCTGGCAGTGGTTGTTGCGGTGAAACGCTTCCACCAGTATGTGTACGGCCGCCATTTCACTATCGTGACTGATCATAAGCCTCTGCTGGGACTTTTCAGAGAGGATAAGCCAATACCGCCCATTGCTTCTGCACGGATCCAGCGCTGGGCTTTGTTGCTCGCTACATACGAGTATTCTCTGGAGCACAAACCAGGAACCCAGATAGCGAATGCCGACGCACTGAGCCGATTGCCTTTATCGACCGGCCCCATGTCGACCCCCACGACCGATGAGGTGGTTGCAACCCTAAATTTTATGGACACCTTGCCTGTCACGGCATCACAGATCCGTGAGTGGACCCAGACGGAGCCAGTCCTGTCAAAGGTTCGGCACATAGTCCTGTATGGTGGGCAGCATAGACAGCTCCCAGGCGAGTTGAGGGCATTTTCATCCAAGCTGTCAGAATTCAGCGTGGAAGACGGCAACCTCTTGTGGGGGACGCGTGTGATTGTCCCGGAAAAAGGCCAGGAGCTGATACTATCAGACTTGCTCAATGGGCATCCGGGCGTGACCAAGATGAAAATGTTGGCCCGGAGTTATGTCTGGTGGCCAGGCCTCGACACCGACATTGAGAAGGTGGCCCAAAACTGCTCCATTTGCCAGGAGCATCAGAAGCTTCCGCCGGCCGCGCCCCTACATCACTGGGAATGGCCAGGGCGGCCTTGGGCACGCTTGCATGCAGATTTCGCCGGCCCTTTTCAAGGATCCATGTTCCTTCTATTAATCGACGCCCAGTCTAAATGGCTAGAGGTGCATAAGATGCAGGGGACAACGTTCTGCGCAACAATTGAAAAGATGCGTTTATCGTTTAGTACGCATGGCCTCCCCGAGGTGCTGGTCACGGATAACGGCACTCCATTCACGAGTGAGGAGTTTGCGAGGTTCATGAAGATGAACGGCATCCGCCATATCCGCACTGCCCCTACCACCCGGCTTCAAATGGGTTGGCAGAGCGCGCAGTGCAGACATTCAAACGAGGCCTAAAGAAGCAGTCTTCCGGATCAATGGACACGAGACTGGCTCGCTTTCTGTTTACGTATAGGACCACCCCCCATGCGGTGACTGGGGTAGCTCCCGCAGAACTCCTAATGGGCCGGAGACTTTGCACCCGCCTTAGTATGGTTTTCCCGGACATTGGCGCAAAAGTACGCCGCACACAAGAACGGCAAGGACAGGGTTTTTCTCGGCATCGGCCGATTCGGCAGTTTGCGCCCGGTGACCCAGTGTTCGTTCGGAATTTTGCTGGTGGTGCCCAGTGGGTTTCTGGCGTAATCTTTTGCCAAATGTGCCCTATCTCTTACCAGGTGCAAGCCCAGGGTCGTCTCCAGCACAAACATGTAGACCACGTTCGGTCCAGAAGACTATCCCTTCCAAAGATTCCCCACCCCGGAGCTCATTTCTACAGCCACAGAGACCAGAGACAAGGGAAGGTAGTCCTCACAATCTTCCTCTGGTGCCTCACTCAAAGCCTGCGTAGGTCATTGCAGAACCGCGCGGAGATAGAGACGCTGACATGACGGAGGCAGCAGACTCTGACTCCGAGATGGAGACACAGGACGCATCAGAGGGGGAATCCTTGGGCCCACGGGCCGTGGATGTACAACCGTTGCGCCGTTCATCACGGAAGCGCCGGTCTCCGTCTCGTTACACGCCGCCTGATCCAGCGCCGCGTGCAAATGGTGTCCGGCCTGCGGCCAAACGAGTCCGACGCCCTCCTTCGCCAGGGTCTTTGGTGGATTCCTTGGACTGTTGCGGGGGAGGGATGTTATAACCTGCCTGCTTACCATTGGCTGGGGACTAATGACAATCCCACAATCCTGTGGGAGTATGAGCTTCCCCAATGAGGGGGGGGCGGATAAATCATTAGCAGACTCCCTGTATAAATAAAGCTGGCCAGTTTGGAACCAGCAGGAAGGAGTGTGCAGCAAGGGAAGTTACTGCCACTGTTATATATATATGTTATTGTAAATAAATGTTATTACTTTGTATCCTTAAAACTCGTGCTGGATTCTTCGTGGCACTCACAAAACTTTAAAAGCAAGGTTTGTGGACCGTATCAAATTGAAAGGAAATTCAGTGAGGTGAATTATGTGGTAAAAACACCAGATAGAAGGAAGACTCACCGAGTGTGTCATATGAATATGCTTAATGTGCTTATGGGGCTGGTTTAGCACAGGGCTAAATTGCTGGCTTTGAAAGCAGACCAAGGCAGGCCAGCAGCACGGTTCAATTCCCGTACCAGCCTCCCCGAACAGGCGCCGGAATGTGGCGACTAGGGGCTTTTCACAGTAACTTCATTTGAAGCCTACTTGTGACAATAAGCCATTTTCATTTCAAAAGGTACCCAACGGTTGTGTGTGGACTATCGAAAGGTTAATGCAGTTACAAGAATGGACTCTTATCCTAACCCACGTTCGGAGGATTGCATTGAGAAAGTGGGACAATCAGCTTTTATTTCCAAACTGGATTTACTGAAAGGTTACTGACAGGTACCTTTATCCGAAAGGGCGAAGGAGATTTCAGCTTTTGTGACTCCAGATGGTATTTACCAATTCAAAGTTATGCAATTTGGTATGAAAAACGCCCCAGCCACATTTCAACGGTTAACTAACAAAGTTGTTTCAGGTTTACCCAATTGTGTGGTATACATCAACGATCTGGTAATTTTCAGCCAGACATGGACAGAACATTTAAAACATCTGATGGAGTTATTCGATCGACTTCAGGAGGCGGGTTTGGTGGTAAACCTAGCCAAAAGTGAATTTGGAAAAGCCCAAGTTACTTTCCTTGGCCATACAATCGGACAGGGTTGAATGGTCCCACGGGATGTGAAAACAAAAGTTATTGAGGAGTCCGATACCCTCAACACGATGGGAAATAATGCGATTTCTTGCTATGAGTGGATTTGTTCGAACATTTGTGAAAATTTTAGCAGTGTGGTCGCTCCACTGACGGACTTGCTCAGGAAGCGTAACAAATTCCAGTGGACAGCGGAGTGTCAGCAGGCATTTGGCGGCCTGAAGGCTGTGTTAACCACTGCTCCTGTGTTAGTCATCCCAAATTATACCAAACCATTCAGAGTGGCTGTTGATGTGAGCGATGTGGGGGTAGGTGCGGTGCTTCTACAAGACGACGACGAAGGGCTAGAGCGGCCTGTTGGTTATTTTTTCAAAGAAATTGAATTCTCACCAGAAAAAGTATTCCACAATTGAGAAGGAGACTTTGAGTTTGGTGCTGGCTTTGCAACATTTTCACATTTATGTGACCAGCAATCCGTCTGACACCATTTTATATATATATATACTGATCATAATCCGTTGACGTTTTTGGAGCGATTCCGGAATAACAATGCGAGGCTGTTTCGCTGGAGTTTGTTGTTGCAGCCATTTCATTTAAAAATAGTACATGTGGCAGGACGAGAAAACGTGATCGCCGATGCTGTGTCACAAATGGGATGAACAGAAGCAGGTTCAGTTGGAGGAAGAAGGAAAAAAAAAAATGGGCTGTATGAAATGAAATGAAAATCGCTTATTGTCACAAGTAGGCTTCAATGAAGTTACTGTGAAAAGCCCCTAGTTGCCACATTCCGGCGCCTGTTCGGGGAGGCTGTTACGGGAATTGAACCGCGCTGCTGGCCTGCCTTGGTCTGCTTTCGAAACCAGCGATTTAGCCCTGTGCTAAACAGCCCCTGTATTATTATACCTGTTTGTGTGTGTTGTTTTTTGAAACAAAAAAGTATATTTACTGTGCGCATTTCTTAAAGGATAGTGAAAAGGTGAAAAATGAAACCATCTTGAAATTGATGGGTTTTTTTTTCTTGGGGAGATGTCATGAGAATGCCACTTTAAGAAATGTTTGGCAGCTCATGTTACTGCAGTGATGTCAGAGTGTGGGTGGAGCTGAGCTCTGGCTCTGCTTTTTAGTTTCACTTTGAGAAAAGCTTGGGTGTGTGTGTTTTTTGGTTTCGTATTTGTGTTGGAGCTGAAGCCAGACAGAGCGGGTGTACTGTTGACCTCTCGGCCATGAAAAGACTGTCTCCTGATCATTTGGTGAATTCAGAATTATAAATGTTCTCAGTGGTGAATGTAAACCTGATGTGCTTCTGTTAAAAGGTGTTTCTTTTGTCTTCTGGATGTTGTTTGGGAAGTTATTAAGGATTACTTAATGTTGTATTCTTGGAGGGTTGTATTTGAATTGATCGTTGCTAAGATGTTCACTGTATGTTTTAAAAAGGTTAATTTGACTTCATAGAATAAACATTGTTTTGCTTTAAAAAATACTTTTCCATTTCTGCTGTACCACACCTGTAGAGTGGGCCGTGTGCTCCCCATAACCACAATCTATTAAAAGTTGTGGGTCAGGTGAACTCCATGACACACTTTGGGGTTCTCTAAACCCTGGTCCACAACAATAGGCAATGGTTCATCTTTAAAGTACGTGTTCCTCAGGGATCAGTGCTGGGACCGTTGCTGTTTGTAATATATATAAATGATGTGGAGGAAAATGTAGTTGGTCTGATTACTAGACCTCTAACTTTGCAGAGACTGAATGCCAACTCTCAGACATTTCCCTCCTACTTTCCCCCAGACCATGACCCACCACCAAGCATAGATTTAATCACAGAATTTACAGTGCAGAAGGAGGCCGTTCAGCCCATCGAGTCTGCACCGGCCCTTGGAAAGAACACCCCACTCAAGCCCACACCTCCACATCTCACCTTAACCCAGTTACCCCAATTAAACTTTTTGGACACTAAGGGCAATTTATCATGGCCAATCCACCTAACCTTCACATCTTTGGACTGTGGGAGGAAACCCACGCACACACGGGGAGGATGTGCAGACTCCACACAAACAGTGACCCAAGCCGGAACCGAACCTGGGACCCTGGAGCAGTGAAGCAACTGTGCTAACCACTATGCTACCGTGCTGCCCTCATCAAGCCATTGATTCCAGGACTGTCACTGACCTCCCCAAACTCCACAAACAGGATGTAGGCCCATCGTATCAGCCTGTTCCTTCCTCACTGAACTGATTCCTTTCTACATTGATTCCATCCTCGCTCCTCTTGTCCAGTCCCTTCCCACCTCCATACGCGATTCCACCGATGTCCCCCACCATATCAACAACTTCCAGTTTCCCAGCCCCAACCTCCACCTCTTTCCCATGGATGTCCAATCCCTTTCCCTCTATTCCCCAACAGGATATCCAATCCCTCTCTACCTCCATTCCCCACCAGGATGTCCAAACCCTCTATACCCCATTCCCCACCAGGATATCCAATCCCTCTATACCCCCATTCCCCGCCAGGCTGTCCAATCCCCTCTCCCTCCATTCCCCACCAGGATGTCCAATCCCTCTATACCTCCATTCCCCACCAGGATATCCAATCCCTCTATACCTCCATTCCCCACCAGGATGTCCTATCCCTCTCCCTCCATTCCCCACCAGGATGTCCAATCCCTCTATACCCCCATTCCCCGCCAGGCTGTCCAATCCCCTCTCCCTCCATTCCCCATCAGGATTTCCAATCCCTCTCCCTCCATTCCCCACCAGGATGTCCAATCCCTCCATACCTCCATTCCCCACCAGGATGTCCTATCCCTCTCCCTCCATTCCCCACCAGGATGCCCAATCCCTCTATACCCCCATTCCCCACCAGTGTGTCCAATCCCTCTCTACCTCCATTCCCCACCAGGATGCCCAATCCCTCTATACCCCCATTCCCCACCAGTGTGTCCAATCCCTCTATACCCCCATTCCCCACCAGTGTGTCCAATCCCTCTCTACCCCCATTCCCCACCAGGATGTCCAATCCCTCTCCCTCCATTCCTGACCAGGATGTCCAATCCCTCTATACCCCCATTCCCCACCAGGATGTCCAATCCCTCTCCCTCCATTCCTGACCAGGATGTCCAATCCCTCTATACCCCCATTCCCCACCAGGATGTCCAATCCCTCTCCCTCCATTCCTGACCAGGATGTACAACCCCTCTATACCCCCATTCCCCACCAGGATGTCCAATCCCTCTCCCTCCATTCCCCACCAGGATGTCCAATCCCTCTCCCTCCATTCCCTACCAGGATATCCAATCCCTCTATACCTCCTTTCCCCACCTGGATGTCCAATCCCTCTCCCTCCATTCCCCACCAGGATGTCCAATCCCTCTCCCTCCATTCCCTACCAGGATATCCAATCCCTCTCCCTCCATTCCCCACCAGGATGTCCAATCCCTCTCCCTCCATTCCCCACCAGGATGTCCAATCCCTCTATACCCCCATTCCCCACCAGTGTGTCCAATCCCTCTATACCCCCATTCCCCACCAGTGTGTCCAATCCCTCTCTACCCCCATTCCCCACCAGGATGTCCAATCCCTCTCCCTCCATTCCTGACCAGGATGTCCAATCCCTCTATACCCCCATTCCCCACCAGGATGTCCAATCCCTCTCCCTCCATTCCTGACCAGGATGTCCAATCCCTCTATACCCCCATTCCCCACCAGGATGTCCAATCCCTCTCCCTCCATTCCCCACCAGGATGTCCAATCCCTCTCCCTCCATTCCCCACCAGGATGTCCAATCCCTCTATACCCCCATTCCCCACCAGGATGTCCAATCTCTCTATACCTCCATTCCCCACCAGGATCTCCAATCCCTCTCCCTCCATTCCCCACCAGGATGTCCAATCCCTCTCCCTCCATTCCCCACCAGGATGCCCAATCCCTCTATACCCCCATTCCCCACCAGGATGTCCAATCCCTCTCCCTCCATTCCCCACCAGGGAGTCCTATCCCTCCATACCTCCATTCCCCACCAGGATGTCCAATCCCTCTATACCTCCTTTCCCCACCTGGATGTCCAATCCCTCTCCCTCCATTCCCCACCAGGATGTCCAATCCCTCTCCCTCCATTCCCTACCAGGATATCCAATCCCTCTCCCTCCATTCCCCACCAGGATGTCCAATCCCTCTCCCTCCATTCCCCACCAGGATGCCCAATCCCTCTATACCCCCATTCCCCACCAGGATGTCCAATCCCTCTCCCTCCATTCCCCACCAGGATGTCCAATCCCTCTCCCTCCATTCCCCACCAGGATGTTCAATCCCTCTCCCTCCATTCCCCACCAGGATGTCCAATCCCCCTCCCTCCATTGCCCACCAGGATGTCCAATCCCTCTCCCTCCATTCCCCACCAGGATGTCCAATCCCTCTCCCTCCATTCCCCACCCGGATGTCCAATCCCTCTCCCTCCATTCCCCACCAGGCTGTCCAATCCCGCTCCCTCCATTCCCTACCAGGATGTCCAATCCCTCTCCCTCCATTCCTGACCAGGATGTCCAATCCCTCTCCCTCCATTCCCCACCAGGATGTTCAATCCCTCTCCCTCCATTCCCCACCAGGATGACCAATCCCCCTCCCTCCATTGCCCACCAGGATGTCCAATCCCTCTCCCTCCATTCCCCACCAGGATGTCCAATCCCTCTCCCTCCATTCCCCACCCGGATGTCCAATCCCTCTCCCTCCATTCCCCACCAGGCTGTCCAATCCCTCTCCCTCCATTCCCCACCAGGATGTCCAATCCCTCTCCCTCCATTCCCCACCCGGATGTCCAATCCCTCTCCCTCCATTCCCCACCAGGCTGTCCAATCCCTCTCCCTCCATTCCCTACCAGGATGTCCAATCCCTCTCCCTCCATTCCTCACCAGGATGTCCAATCCCTCTATACCTCCTTTCCCCACCTGGATGTCCAATCCCTCTCCCTCCATTCCCCACCAGGATGTCCAATCCCTCTCCCTCCATTCCCCACCAGGATGCCCAATCCCTCTATACCCCCATTCCCCACCAGGATGTCCAATCCCTCTCCCTCCATTCCCCACCAGGGTGTCCAATCCCTCTCCCTCCATTCCCCACCAGGGAGTCCTATCCCTCTCCCTCCATTCCCCACCAGGATGTCCAATCCCTCTCCCTCCATTCCTCACCAGGATGTCCAACCCCTCTATACCCCCATTCCTCACCAGGATGTTCAATCCCTCTATACCTCCATTCCCCACCTGGATGTCCAATCCCTCTCCCTCCATTCCCCACCAGGCTGTCCAATCCCTCTCCCTCCATTCCCTACCAGGATGTCCAATCCCTCTCCCTCCATTCCTCACCAGGATGTCCAATCCCTCTATACCCCCATTCCCCACCAGGATGTCCAATCCCTCTCCCTCCATTCCCCACCAGGGTGTCCAATCCCTCTCCCTCCATTCCCCACCAGGATGTCCTATCCCTCTATACCCCCATCCTCACCAGGATGTTCAATCCCTCTATACCTCCATTCCTCACCAGGATGTCCAATCCCTCTCTACCTCCATTCCCCACCAGGATGTCCAATCCCTCTCCCTCCATTCCCCACCAGGATGTTCAATCCCTCTCCCTCCATTCCCCACCAGGATGTCCAATCCCTCTCCCTCCATTCCCCACCCGGATGTCCAATCCCTCTCCCTCCATTCCCCACCAGGATGTCCAATCCCTCTCCCTCCATTCCTGACCAGGATGTCCAATCCCTCTCCCTCCATTCCCCACCAGGATGTCCAATCCCTCTCCCTCCATTCCCCACCCGGATGTCCAATCCCTCTCCCTCCATTCCCCACCAGGCTGTCCAATCCCTCTCCCTCCATTCCCCACCAGGATGTCCAATCCCTCTCCCTCCATTCCCCACCCGGATGTCCAATCCCTCTCCCTCCATTCCCCACCAGGCTGTCCAATCCCTCTCCCTCCATTCCCTACCAGGATGTCCAATCCCTCTCCCTCCATTCCTCACCAGGATGTCCAATCCCTCTATACCTCCTTTCCCCACCTGGATGTCCAATCCCTCTCCCTCCATTCCCCACCAGGATGTCCAATCCCTCTCCCTCCATTCCCCACCAGGATGCCCAATCCCTCTATACCCCCATTCCCCACCAGGATGTCCAATCCCTCTCCCTCCATTCCCCACCAGGGAGTCCTATCCCTCTATACCCCCATTCCTCACCAGGATGTTCAATCCCTCTATACCTCCATTCCCCACCTGGATGTCCAATCCCTCTCCCTCCATTCCCCACCAGGCTGTCCAATCCCTCTCCCTCCATTCCCTGCCAGGATGTCCAATCCCTCTCCCTCCATTCCTCACCAGGATGTCCAATCCCTCTCCCTCCATTCCCTACCAGGATGTCCAATCCCTCTCCCTCCATTCCCCACCAGGCTGTCCAATCCCTCTCCCTCCATTCCCTACCAGGATGTCCAATCCCTCTCCCTCCATTCCTCACCAGGCTGTCCAATCCCTCTCCCTCCATTCCCTACCAGGATGTCCAATCCCTCTCCCTCCATTCCTCACCAGGATGTCCAATCCCTCTATACCTCCTTTCCCCACCTGGATGTCCAATCCCTCTCCCTCCATTCCCCACCAGGATGTCCAATCCCTCTCCCTCCATTCCTCACCAGGATGTCCAATCCCTCTATACCCCCATTCCCCACCAGGATGTCCAATCCCTCTCCCTCCATTCCCCACCAGGGTGTCCAATCCCTCTCCCTCCATTCCCCACCAGGATGTCCTATCCCTCTATACCCCCATCCTCACCAGGATGTTCAATCCCTCTATACCTCCATTCCTCACCAGGATGTCCAATCCCTCTCTACCTCCATTCCCCACCAGGATGTCCAATCCCTCTCCCTCCATTCCCCACCAGGATGTTCAATCCCTCTCCCTCCATTCCCCACCAGGATGTTCAATCCCTCTCCCTCCATTCCCCACCAGGATGTCCAATCCCTCTCTACCTCCATTCCCCACCAGGATGTCCTATCCCTCTATACCTCCATTCCTCACCAGGATGTCCAATCCCTCTCTCCCTCCATTCCCCACCAGGATGTCCAATCCCTCTACCTCCATTCCCCACCAGGATGTCCAATCCCTCTATACCCCCATTCCCCACCAGGATATCCAATCCCTCTCCCTCCATTCCCCACCAGGATGTCCAATCCCTCTCCCTCCATTCCCCACCAGGGTGTCCAATCCCTCTCCCTCCATTCCCCACCAGGATGTCCAATCCCTCACCCTCCATTCCCCACCAGGATGTCCAATCCCTCTCCCTCCATTCCCCACCAGGATGTCCAATCCCTCTACCTCCATTCCCCACCAGGATGTCCAATCCCTCTCCCTCCATTCCCCACCAGGGTGTCCAATCCCTCTCCCTCCATTCCTCACCAGGATGTCCAATCCCTCTCCCTCCATTCCCCACCAGGATGTCCAATCCCTCTCCCTCCATTCCCCACCAGGGTGTCCAATCCCTCTCCCTCCATTCCTCACCAGGGTGTCCAATCCCTCTCCCTCCATTACTCACCAGGATGTCCAATCCCTCTCCCTCCATTCCCCACCAGGGTGTCCAATCCCTCTCCCTCCATTCCCCACCAGGGTGTCCAATCCCTCTCCCTCCATTCCTCACCAGGATGTCCAATCCCTCTCCCTCCATTCCCCACCAGGGTGTCCAATCCCTCTCCCTCCATTCCTCACCAGGATGTCCAATCCCTCTCCCTCCATTCCCCACCAGGGTGTCCAATCCCTCTCCCTCCATTCCCCACCAGGGTGTCCAATCCCTCTATACCTCCATTCCCCACCAGGATGTCCAATCCCTCTCCCTCCATTCCTCACCAGGATGTCCAATCCCTCTCCCTCCATTCCCCACCAGGGTGTCCAATCCCTCTCCCTCCATTCCCCACCAGGATGTCCAATCCCTCTCCCTCCATTCCTCACCAGGATGTCCAATCCCTCTCCCTCCATTCCCCACCAGGGTGTCCAATCCCTCTCCCTCCATTCCCCACCAGGATGTCCAATCCCTCTCCCTCCATTCCCCACCAGGATGTCCAATCCCTCTTTACCTCCATTCCCCACCAGGATGTCCAATCCCTCTATACCCCCATTCCCCATCAGGATGTCCAATCCCTCTATACCTCCATTCCCCACCAGGATGTCCAATCCCTCTCCCTCCATTCCCCACCAGGATGTCCAATCCCTCTCCCTCCATTCCCCACCAGGATGTCCAATCCCTCTATACCTCCATTCCCCACCAGGATGTCCAATCCCTCTCCCTCCATTCCTCACTAGGATGTCCAATCCCTCTATACCCCCATTCCCCACCAGGATGTCCAATCCCTCTATACCTCCATTCCCCACCAGGATGTCCAATCCCTCTATACCTCCATTCCCCACCAGGATGTCCAATCCCTCTATACCTCCATTCCCCACCAGGATGTCCAATCCCTCTATACCTCCATTCCCCACCAGGATGTCCAATCCCTCTATACCTCCATTCCCCACCAGGATGTCCTATCCCTCTATACCTCCATTCCCCACCAGGATGTCCAATCCCTCTATACCTCCATTCACCACCAGGATGTCCAATCCCTCTCCCTCCATTCCCCACCAGGATGTCCAATCCCTCTCCCTCCATTCCCCACCAGGATGTCCAATCCCTCTCCCTCCATTCCCCAACAGGATGTCCAATCCCTCTATACCCCCATTCCCCACCAGGGTGTCCAATGCCTCTCCCTCCATTACCCACCAGGATGTCCAATCCCTGTCTACCTCCATTCCCCACCAGGATGTCCAATCCCTCTATACCCCCATTCCCCACCAGGGTGTCCAATGCCTCTCCCTCCATTCCCCACCAGGATGCCCAATCCCTCTCTACCTCCATTCCCCACCAGGATGTCCAATCCCTCTATACCCCCATTCCCCACCAGGGTGTCCAATGCCTCTCCCTCCATTCCCCTCCAGGATGTCCAATCTCTCTCCCTCCATTCCCCACCAGGGTGTCCAATCCCTCTCCCTCCATTCCCCACCAGGATGTCCAATCCCTCACCCTCCATTCCCCACCAGGATGTCCAATCCCTCTCCCTCCATTCCCCACCAGGATGTCCAATCCCTCTATACCTCCATTCCCCACCAGGATGTCCAATCCCTCTACCTCCATTCCCCACCAGGATGTCCAATCCCTCTCCCTCCATTCCCCACCAGGGTGTCCAATCCCTCTCCCTCCATTCCTCACCAGGATGTCCAATCCCTCTCCCTCCATTCCCCACCAGGGTGTCCAATCCCTCTCCCTCCATTCCTCACCAGGATGTCCAATCCCTCTCCCTCCATTCCCCACCAGGGTGTCCAATCCCTCTCCCTCCATTCCTCACCAGGATGTCCAATCCCTCTCCCTCCATTCCCCACCAGGGTGTCCAATCCCTCTCCCTCCATTCCCCACCAGGGTGTCCAATCCCTCTATACCTCCATTCCCCACCAGGATGTCCAATCCCTCTCCCTCCATTCCTCACCAGGATGTCCAATCCCTCTCCCTCCATTCCCCACCAGGGTGTCCAATCCCTCTCCCTCCATTCCCCACCAGGATGTCCAATCCCTCTCCCTCCATTCCTCACCAGGATGTCCAATCCCTCTCCCTCCATTCCCCACCAGGGTGTCCAATCCCTCTCCCTCCATTCCCCACCAGGATGTCCAATCCCTCTCCCTCCATTCCCCACCAGGATGTCCAATCCCTCTTTACCTCCATTCCCCACCAGGATGTCCAATCCCTCTATACCCCCATTCCCCATCAGGATGTCCAATCCCTCTATACCTCCATTCCCCACCAGGATGTCCAATCCCTCTCCCTCCATTCCCCACCAGGATGTCCAATCCCTCTCCCTCCATTCCCCACCAGGATGTCCAATCCCTCTATACCTCCATTCCCCACCAGGATGTCCAATCCCTCTCCCTCCATTCCTCACTAGGATGTCCAATCCCTCTATACCCCCATTCCCCACCAGGATGTCCAATCCCTCTATACCTCCATTCCCCACCAGGATGTCTAATCCCTCTATACCTCCATTCCCCACCAGGATGTCCAATCCCTCTATACCTCCATTCCCCACCAGGATGTCCAATCCCTCTATACCTCCATTCCCCACCAGGATGTCCAATCCCTCTATACCTCCATTCCCCACCAGGATGTCCTATCCCTCTATACCTCCATTCCCCACCAGGATGTCCAATCCCTCTATACCTCCATTCACCACCAGGATGTCCAATCCCTCTCCCTCCATTCCCCACCAGGATGTCCAATCCCTCTCCCTCCATTCCCCACCAGGATGTCCAATCCCTCTCCCTCCATTCCCCAACAGGATGTCCAATCCCTCTATACCCCCATTCCCCACCAGGGTGTCCAATGCCTCTCCCTCCATTACCCACCAGGATGTCCAATCCCTGTCTACCTCCATTCCCCACCAGGATGTCCAATCCCTCTATACCCCCATTCCCCACCAGGGTGTCCAATGCCTCTCCCTCCATTCCCCACCAGGATGCCCAATCCCTCTCTACCTCCATTCCCCACCAGGATGTCCAATCCCTCTATACCCCCATTCCCCACCAGGGTGTCCAATGCCTCTCCCTCCATTCCCCTCCAGGATGTCCAATCCCTCTATACCCCCATTCCCCATCAGGATGTCCAATCCCTCTATACCTCCATTCCCCACCAGGATGTCCAATCCCTCTCCCTCCATTCCCCACCAGGATGTCCAATCCCTCTCCCTCCATTCCCCACCAGGATGTCCAATCCCTCTATACCTCCATTCCCCACCAGGATGTCCAATCCCTCTCCCTCCATTCCTCACTAGGATGTCCAATCCCTCTATACCCCCATTCCCCACCAGGATGTCCAATCCCTCTATACCTCCATTCCCCACCAGGATGTCTAATCCCTCTATACCTCCATTCCCCACCAGGATGTCCAATCCCTCTATACCTCCATTCCCCACCAGGATGTCCAATCCCTCTATACCTCCATTCCCCACCAGGATGTCCAATCCCTCTATACCTCCATTCCCCACCAGGATGTCCTATCCCTCTATACCTCCATTCCCCACCAGGATGTCCAATCCCTCTATACCTCCATTCACCACCAGGATGTCCAATCCCTCTCCCTCCATTCCCCACCAGGATGTCCAATCCCTCTCCCTCCATTCCCCACCAGGATGTCCAATCCCTCTCCCTCCATTCCCCAACAGGATGTCCAATCCCTCTATACCCCCATTCCCCACCAGGGTGTCCAATGCCTCTCCCTCCATTACCCACCAGGATGTCCAATCCCTGTCTACCTCCATTCCCCACCAGGATGTCCAATCCCTCTATACCCCCATTCCCCACCAGGGTGTCCAATGCCTCTCCCTCCATTCCCCACCAGGATGCCCAATCCCTCTCTACCTCCATTCCCCACCAGGATGTCCAATCCCTCTATACCCCCATTCCCCACCAGGGTGTCCAATGCCTCTCCCTCCATTCCCCTCCAGGATGTCCAATCTCTCTATACCTCCATTCCCCACCAGGATGTACAACCCCTCTATACCCCCATTCCCCACCAGGATGTCCAATCCCTCTATACCTCCATTCCCCACCAGGATGTCCAATCCCTCTCCCTCCATTCCCCACCAGGATGTCCAATCCCTCTCCCTCCATTCCCCACCAGGATGTCCAATCCCTCTCCCTCCATTCCCCACCAGGATGTCCAATCCCTCTCCCTCCATTCCCCACCAGGATGTCCAATCCCCGAGGGGAACAAAAAGACAAGTGGTAGTTGTAGGGGATTCTATAATTAGGGGTATTGATGGCATCCTTTGTAAGCCAGATCGAGAGTCCCGCATGGTATGTTGCCTGCCCGGTGCCAGGGTGAGGGACATCTCTGATCGGCTTGAAAGGATTTTGGAGAGGGAGGGGGAGGATCCAGTTGTTGTGGTCCATGTTGGGACTAACAACATAGGTAAGACTAGGAAAGAGGACCTGTTTGGGGATTATCAAACACTAGGGACTAAATTAAAGAACAGGTCCTCCAGGGTTATAATCTCTGGATTACTACCCGAGCCACGTGCCAATTGGCATAGGGTTGCGAAAATTAGGGAAGTTAACACGTGGCTAAAGGAGTGGTGCGGGAAAGAGGGATTCCATTTCATTGGGCATTGGCATCAGTACTGGGGCAGGAGGGACCTGTACCATTGGGACGGTCTTCACCTGAACCATTCTGGGACCAGTGTTCTAGCGAATAGGATAAATAGGTTGGTCACAAGGACTTTACACTAGCAGGTTGGGGGGAAGGGAAGTGTAATGGAGAGCAAGGCAGCAGGTTACGTGACAGGTTATTATGTAGAGATATGGGTTCAAAGACAAGGAAAATTAGGAGAAAGGGTAAGAGGAAAAATAATTTGCGAAAGGTTACTGATCAAGGTGTTAGGATTCATAACAAAGACATAAAAAACAGCATCAGTGTACTTTACCTGAAGGCTCGTAGTATTCGGAATAAGGTAAATGAGTTGATGGCGCAAATCATCGTGAATGACTATGATTTAGTGGCCATTACTGAAACATGGTTAAAAGATGGTCACGATTGGGAGTTAAATATCCAAGGGTATCAGACTATACGAAAGGATAGAATGGACGGTAAGGGCGGTGGTGTAGCTTTGTTGTTTAAGGATGGCATCCGGGCAATAGTAAGGGATGATATTGGTGCTATGGAGGACAAGGCTGAATCTATTTGGGTGGAAATCAGGAATAGTAAGGCGAAAAGGTCACTGATAGGAGTAGTCTATAGGCCACCAAATAGTAACAGGGTGGTAAGGCAGGCAATAAACAAAGAAATAACGATGCATGTAGAAATGGTACAGCGGTTATCATGGGAGATTTTAATCTGCATGTCGATTGGTTTAACCAGGTTGGTAAAGGCAGCATTGAGGAGGAGTTTATAGAATGTGCCCGGGATAATTCCCTGGAACAGTATGTAATGGAACCTACAAGGGAACAAGCGGTCCTAGATCTGGTCCTGTGTAATGAGGCAGGATTGATTAATGATCTCATAGTTCGGGATCCTCTTGGAAGGAGCGATCACAATATGGTGGAATTTAAAATACAGTTGGAGGATGACAAGGTAAAATCAAACACTAGTGTTTTGTGCTTAAACAAAGGCGATTACAATGGGATGAGAGAAGAACTAGCTAAGGTAGACTGGGAGCAAAGACTTCATGGTGAAGCAGTTGAGGAACAGTTGAGAACCTTCCGAGCGATCTTTCACAGTGTTCAGGAAAGGTTCATACCGACAAAAAGGAAAGACGGTAGAAAGGGGAAAAGTCGACCGTGGATATCTGAGGAGGTGAGGGAGAGCATCAAATTGAAGGAAAAAACATACAAAGTGGCAAAAATTAGTGGGAGACTAGAGGACTGGGAAGTCTTTAGGGGACAACAGATAGCTACTAAAAAAGCTATACAGAAGAGTAAGGTAGACTATGAAAGTAAACTTGCTCAGAAAATAAAAGCAGATAGTAAAAGCTTCTACAAATATATAAGACAAAAAAGAGTGGCTAAGGTAAATATTGGTCCTTTGGAAGATGAGAAGGGAGATTTAATAATAGGAGATGGGGAAATGGCTGAGGAGCTGAACAGGTTTTTTGGGTCGGTCCTCACAGTGGAAGACACAAATAACATGCCAGTGACTGATGGAAATAAAGATATGATAGGTGAGGACCTTAAGATGATTGTAATTACTAAGGAGGCAGTATTGGGCAAGCTAATGGGGTTAAAGGTAGACAAGTCTCCTGGACCTGATGGAATGCATCCCAGAGTGCTAAAAGAGATGGCTAGGGAAATTACAAATGCACTAGTGATAATTTATCAAAATTCACTGGACTCTGGGGTGGTCCCAGAGGATTGGAAAGTAGCAAACGTGACACCACTGTTTAAAAAAGGAGGTCGGCAGAAAGCGGGTAATTATAGGCCAGTGAGCTTAACTTCGGTTGTAGGGAAAAAGCTGGAATCTATCATTAAGCAGGAAATAGCGGGGCACCTGGAGGGAAATTGTCCCATTGGGCAGACGCAGCATGGGTTCATAAAGGGTAGGTCGTGTCTGACTAATTTAGTGGAATTTTTTGAGGATGTTACCAGTGCAGTAGATAACGGGGAGCCAATGGATGTGGTATATCTGGATTTCCAGAAAGCTTTTGACAAGGTGCCACACAAAAGGTTGCTGCATAAACTAAAGATGCATGGCATTGAGAGTAAAGTGGTAGCATGGGTAGAGGATTGGTTAACTAGCAGAAAGCAGAGAGTGGGGATAAATGGGTGTTTCTCTGGTTGGCAATCTGTAACTAGCGGGGTCCCTCAAGGATCAGTGTTGGGCCCGCAGTTGTTCACAATTTACATAGACGATTTGGAGTTGGGGACCAAGTGCAATGTGGCAAGGTTTGCAGACGACACTAAGATGAGTGGTAAAGCGAAAAGTGCAGAGGATACCGGAAGTCAGCAGAAGGATTTGGATAGGTTAGGTGAATGGGCTAGGGTCTGGCAGATGGAATTCAATGTTGCCAAGTGTGAGGCTATCCATTTTGGGAGGAATAACAGCAGAATGGATTATTATTTAAACGGTAAGATGTTAAAACATGCTGCTGTGCAGAGGGACCTGGGTGTGCTGGTGCACGAGTCGCAAAAAGTTGGTGTGCAGGTGCAGCAAGTGATTAAGAAGGCTAATCGAGTTTTGTCTTTCATTGCTAGAGGGATGGAGTTCAAGACTAGGGAGGTTATGCTGCAATTGTATAAGGTGTTAGTGAGGCCACATCTGGAGTATTGTGTTCAGTTTTGGTCTCCTTACCTGAGAAAGGACATACTGGCACTGGAGGGAGTGCAGAGGAGATTCACTAGGTTGATCCCAGAGTTGAGGGGATTAGATTATGACGAGAGGTTGAGTAGACTGGGACTGTACTCATTGGAGTTTAGAAGGATGCAGGGGGATCTTATTGAAACATATAAGATTATGAAGGGAATAGATAGGATAGATGCGGGCAGGTTGTTTCCACTGGTCGGGGAAAGCAGAACTAGGTGGCATAGCCTCAAAATAAGGGGAAGTAGATTTAGGACCGAGTTTAGGAGGAACTTCTTCACCCAAAGGGTTGTGAATCTCTGGAATTCCTTGCCCAGTGAAGCAGTTGAGGCTCCTTCTTTAAACGTTTTTAAGAAAAAGACAGGTGCCTTTCTAAAGAATAAAGGGATTCGGGGATATGGTGTACGGGCCGGAGAGTGGAGCTGAGTCCACAAAGATCAGCCATGATCTCATTAAATGGCGGAACAGGCTCGAGGGGCCAGATGGCCTACTCCTGTTCCTAGTTCTTATGTTCTTATGTAAACCCACCAACTCCCACAGCTCCCTCGACTACAGCTCTTCACACCCACACCCTGTACGGCTCCATCCCGTTCTCCCAGTCCCTTCACCTCCGTCGCATCTGTCCTGATGAAGCCACGTTCCAAAATGTTGCTGTTGACACGTCTTCATTCTTCCTGAATCACCGTTTCCCACCCACTGTGGTCGACAGTCTCAACTGTGTCTGACCCATCTCCCGTACCTCTGCCCTCACCCTCCCTCCTCCCTCCCAGAACCAGGATAGGGTCCCCCTTGTCCTCACTTTTCACCCCACCAGCCTCCGCATTTAAAGAATCATCCTCCGCCAGACCCGCCAACTCCAGCATGATTCCAGCACCAAACACATCTTCCCCTCACTCCCCCCGTTCCCTCCGGATCCCCTCCTCCATCACCCCAACACCTCACCCTCTTCCCACGACACCTACCCATGCAATCGCAGAAGGTATAACCCCTGCCCCTTTACCAACCTCCCTGCTCACCTCCCAGGGCCTAAACACTGTTTCCAAGTGAGGCAGCTTCACGTGGACCTCCTTCAATCTGGTCTATTACATTCACTGCTCCCAGTGCGGCCTACTCTACATTGGAGAGACTAAACGCAGACTGGGTGACCGCTTTGCAGGACCCTCCGCCCCGTCCGCAGCAGGACCCAGACCTTCCTGTCGCTGCCATTTCAACTCCCCGTCCTGCTCTCACACCCACATGTCCGTCCTTGGCCTGCTGCAATGTTCCAGTGAAGCCCAGCGCAAACTGGAGGAACAGCGTCTCATCTTCCGATTGGGGGCGTTACAGCCTTCCAGACTTAACATTGAGTTCACCAACTTCAGACTGTGAACTCTCTCCTCCACCTTCACCGCTTCCCCCCTCCCCCCACAACAGTATAAATCTGATCCCATTTCCAGTTCTCTCCAGCTTTGACAAAGTGTCACCCAGACTCGAAACGTTCGCTCCCTCCTCTCTCCACAGCTGCTGTCAGAGCTGCTGAGATTGTCCAGTGTTTTCTGCTGTTGTTTCCGAGATGTGGGAGGCAGGTTTTTACGCAGAGGGTGGTGAGAGCCTGGAACGCGTTGCCAGGGGAGGTTGTGGAAGCAGATACATTAACGGTGTTCAAAAGGCATCTTGACAAACACATGGATAGGACGGGTATAGAGGGATACGGCACAAGGAAGTGCTGAGGGTTTTGGCCAAGGGTGGTATCATGACCGGTACAGGATTGAAGGGCCGAAGGGCCTGTTCCTGTGTTGTATTGTTCTTTGTTCCAGCTGCCCACATTGAACAACCCCCCTCCAGCTGCCCCCCCTCCAGCTGCCCCCCTCCAGCTGCCCCCCTCCAGCTGCCCCCCTCCAGCTGCCCCCCTTCAGCTGCCCCCCTCCAGCTGCCCCCCCTCCAACTGCCCCCCCTCCAGCTGCCCCCCCCTCCAGCTGCCCCCCTCCAGCTGCCCCCCTCCAGCTGCCCCCCTCCAGCTGCCCCCCTTCAGCTGCCCCCCTCCAGCTGCCCCCCCTCCAACTGCCCCCCCTCCAGCTGCCCCCCCCTCCAGCTGCCCCCCTCCAGCTGCCCCCCTCCAGCGGCCCCCCCTCCAGTTGCCCCCCCTCCAGCTGCCGCCCCTCCAGCTGCCCCCCTCCAGCTGCCCCCCCTCCAGCTGCCCCCCTCCAGCTGCTCCCTCCCCTTCCTCCTGCTCTCATCCTCCATCTGTATTTAGCAGCCGTTCTCCCAGACACTCGCCATGAATTGACAGCACTGATGACAGTGAGGATGAGGATGATTCTGGATCGCATCACATCTTCATTATCATTGATTGCACCGCCTGGCATTTGAAGCTGTTTTAATTGTTACTCTTTCTATTTTGCACAGGTGATTTTCAGTAAGCACTGCAGCCCGAATGATATCAGAGAATTATTCTGCAGCACCGTGGGTCTGGCTCGGTGAGAACTCACTCAATATTCTGCCTTTGGCACGAGAGATCCCCAAAGGTGCTAAATAGAAAATAACATTTAACACTTCTTTCTGTTCTGGCACATGTTAGATACAGAGTAAAGCTCCCTCTACACTGTCCCCATCAAACACTCCCAGGACCGGTACAGCACGGGGTTTGATACAGAGTAAAGCTCCCTCTACACTGTCCCCATCAAACACTCCCAGGACAGGTACAGCACGGGGTTAGATACAGAGTAAAGCTCCCTCTACACTGTCCCCATCAAACACTCCCAGGACAGGTACAGCACAGGGTTAGATACAGAGTAAAGCTCCCTCTACACTGTCCCCATCAAACACTCCCAGGACAGGTACAGCACAGGGTTAGATACAGAGTAAAGCTCCCTCTACACTGTCCCCATCAAACACTCCCAGGACAGGTACAGCACAGGGTTAGATACAGAGTAAAGCTCCCTCTACACTGTCCCCATCAAACACTCCCAGGACAGGTACAGCACAGGGTTAGATACAGAGTAAAGCTCCCTCTACACTGTCCCCATCAAACACTCCCAGGACAGGTACAGCACTGGGTTAGATACAGAGTAAAGCTCCCTCTACACTGTCCCCATCAAACACTCCCAGGACAGGTACAGCACGGGGTTAGATACAGAGGAAAGCTCATTCTACAGTGTCCCCATCAAACACTCCCAGGACAGGTACAGCACGGGGTTAGATACAGAGTAAAGCTCCCTCTACACTGTCCCCATTAAACACTCCCAGGACAGGTACAGCACGGGGTTAGATACAGAGTAAAGCTCATTCTACAGTGTCCCCATCAAACACTCCCAGGACAGGTACAGCACGGGGTTAGATACAGAGTAAAGCTCCCTCTACACTGTCCCCATCAAACACTCCCAGGACAGGTACAGCACAGGGTTAGATACAGAGTAAAGCTCCCACTACACTGTCCCCATCAAACACTCCCAGAACAGGTACAGCACGGGGTTAGATACAGAGTAAAGCTCCCTCTACACTGTCCCCATCAAACACTCCCAGGACAGGTACAGCACGGGGTTAGATACAGAGTAAAGCTCCCTCTACACTGTCCCCATCAAACACTCCCAGGACAGGTACAGCACGGGGTTAGATACAGAGTAAAGCTCCCTCTACTCTGTCCCCATCAAACACTCCCAGGACAGGTACAGCACGGGGTTAGATACAGAGTAAACTCCCTCTACACTGTCCCCATCAAACACTCCCAGGACAGGTACAGCATGGGGTTAGATACCGAGTAAAGCTCCCTCTACACTGTCCCCATCAAACACTCCCAGGACAGGTACAGCATGGGGTTAGATACAGAGTAAAGCTCCCTGTACACTGTCCCCATCAAACACTCGCAGGACAGGTACAGCATGGGGTTAGATACAGAGAAAAGCTCCCTCTGCACTGTCCCAATCAAACACTCCCAGGACAGGTACAGCACGGGGTTAGATACAGAGTAAAGCTCCCTCTACACTGTCCCCATCAAACACTCCCCAGACAGGTACAGCACAGGGTTAAATACAGAGTAAAGCTCCCTCTACACTGTCCCCATCCAACACCCCCAGGACATGTACAGCATGGGGTTAGATACAGAGTAAAGCTCCCTCTACACTGTCCCCATCAAACACTCCCAGGACAGGTACAGCATGGGGTTAGATACAGAGTAAAGCTCCCTCTACACTGTCCCCATCAAACACTCCCAGGACAGGTACAGCACGGGGTTAGATACAGAGTAAAGCCCCCTCTACACTGTCCCCATCAAACACTCCCAGGACAGGTACAGCACGGGGTTAGATACAGAGTAAAGCTCCCTCTACACTGTCCCCATCAAACACTCCCAGGACAGGTACAGCACGGGGTTAGGTACAGAGTAAAGCTCCCTCTACACTGTCCCCATCAAACACTCCCAGGGCAGGTACAGCACAGGTTAGATACAGAGTAAAGCTCCCTGTACACTGTCCCCATCAAACACTCGCAGGACAGGTACAGCATGGGGTTAGATACAGAGAAAAGCTCCCTCTGCACTGTCCCAATCAAACACTCCCAGGACAGGTACAGCATGGGGTTAGATACAGAGTAAAACTCCCTCTCCACTGTCCCCATCAAACACTCCCAGGACAGGTACAGCACGGGGTTAGATACAGAGTAAAGCTCCCTCTACACTGTCCCCATCAAACACTCCCAGGACAGGTACAGCATGGGGTTAGATACAGAGGAAAGCTCCCTCTACACTGTCCCCATCAAACACTCCCAGGACAGGTACAGCACGGGGTTAGATACAGAGTAAAGCTCCCTCTACACTGCCCCCATCAAACACTCCCAGGACAGGTACAGCACGGGGTTACATACAGAGTAAAGCTCCCTCTACACTGTTCCCATCAAACACTCCCAGGACAGGTGCAGCATGGGGTTAGATAAAGAGTAAAGCTCCTTCTACACTGTCCCCATCAAACACTCCCAGGACAGGTACAGCACGGGGTTGGATACAGAGTAAAGGTCCCTCTACACTGTCCCCATCAAACACTCCCAGGACAGGTACAGCACGGGGTTAGATACAGAGTAAAGCTCCCTCTACACTGTCCCCATCAAACACTCCCAGGTCAGGTACAGCACGGGGTTAGATACAGAGTAAAGCTCCCTCTCCACTGTCCCCATCAAACACTCCCAGGACAGGTACAGCACGCGGTTAGATACAGAGTAAAGCTCCCTCTCAACTGTCCCCATCAAACTCTCCCAGGACAGGTACAGCACAGGGTTAGATACAGAGTAAAGCTCCCCCTACACTGTCCCCATCAAACACTCCCGGGACAGGTACAGCACGGGGTTAGATACAGAGTAAAGCTCCCTCTACACTGTCCCCATCAAACACTCCCAGGACAGGTACAGCATGGGGTTAGATACCGAGTAAAGCTCCCTCTACACTGTCCCCATCAAACACTCCCAGGACAGGTACAGCACGGGGTTAGATACAGAGTAAAGCTCCCTCTACACTGTCCCCATCAAACACTCCCAGGACAGGTACAGCACAGGGTTAGATACAGAGTAAAGCTCCCTCTCCACTGTCCCCATCAAACTCTCCCAGGACAGGTACAGCACAGGGTTAGATACAGAGTAAAGCTCCCTCTACACTGTCCCCATCAAACACTCCCAGGACAGGTACAGCACGGGGTTAGATACAGAGTAAAGCTCCCTCTACACTGTCCCCATCAAACACTCCCAGGACAGGGACAGCACGGGGTTAGATACAGAGTAAAGCTCCCTCTGCACTGTCCCCATCAAACATTCCCAGGACAGGTACAGCACGGGGTTAGATACAGAGTAAAGCTCCCTCTACACTGTCCCCATCAAACACTCCCAGGACAGGTACAGCACGGGTTAGATACAGAGTACAGCTCCCTCTATACTGTCCCCATCAAACACTCCCAGGACTGGTACAGCACGGGTTAGATACAGAGTACAGCTCCCTCTACACTGTCCCCATCAAACACTCCCAGGACAGTGACAGCACAGGGTTAGATACAGAATAAAGCTCCCTCTACACTGTCCCCATCAAACACTCCCAGGACAGGTACAGCACGGGGTTAGATACAGAGTAAAGCTCGCTCTACACTGTCCCCATCAAACACTCCCAGGACAGGTACAGCACAGGGTTAGATACAGAGTAAAGCTCCCTCGACACTGTCCCCATCAAACACTCCCAGGACAGGTACAGCACGGGGTTAGATACAGAGTAAAGCTCCCTCTACACTGTCCCCATCAAACACTCCCAGGACAGGTACAGCACGGGGTTAGATACAGAGTAAAGCTCCCTCTACACTGTCCCCATCAAACACTCCCAGGACAGGTACAGCACAGAGTTAGATACAGAGTAAAGCTACCTCTCCACTGTCCCCATCAAACTCTCCCAGGACAGGTACAGCACAGGGTTAGATACAGAGTAAAGCTCCCTCTACACTGTCCCCATCAAACACTCCCAGGACAGGTACAGCACGGGGTTAGATACAGAGTAAAGCTCACTCTACACTGTCCCCATCAAACACTCCCAGGACAGGTACAGCATGGGGTTAGATACAGAGTAAAGCTCCCTCTCCACTGTCCCCATCAAACTCTCCCAGGACAGGTACAGCACGGGGTTAGATACAGAGTAAAGCTCCCTCTACACTGTCCCCATCAAACACTCCCAGGACAGGTACAGCACGGGTTAGATACAGAGTACAGCTCCCTCTACACTGTCCCCATCAAACACTCACAGGACAGGTACAGCACGGGTTAGATACAGAGTACAGCTCCCTCTACACTGTCCCCATCAAACACTCCCAGGACAGGCACAGCACGGGTTAGATACAGAGTACAGCTCCCTCTACACTGTCCCCATCAAACACTCCCAGGACAGTGACAGCACAGGGTTAGATACAGAATAAAGCTCCCTCTACACTGTCCCCATCAAACACTCCCAGGACAGGGACAGCACGGGGTTAGATACAGAGTAAAGCTCCCTCTACACTGTCCCCATCAAACACTCGCAGGACAGGTACAGCATGGGGTTAGATACAGAGAAAAGCTCCCTCTGCACTGTCCCCATCAAACACTCCCCAGACAGGTACAGCACAGGGTTAAATACAGAGTAAAGCTCCCTCTACACTGTCCCCATCCAACACTCCCAGGACATGTACAGCATGGGGTTAGATACAGAGTAAAGCTCCCTCTACACTGTCCCCATCAAACACTCCCAGGACAGGTACAGCATGGGGTTAGATACAGAGTAAAGCTCCCTCTACACTGTCCCCATCAAACACTCCCAGGACAGGTACAGCACGGGGTTAGATACAGAGTAAAGCCCCCTCTACACTGTCCCCATCAAACACTCCCAGGACAGGTACAGCACGGGGTTAGATACAGAGTAAAGCTCCCTCTACACTGTCCCCATCAAACACTCCCAGGACAGGTACAGCACGGGGTTAGGTACAGAGTAAAGCTCCCTCTACACTGTCCCCATCAAACACTCCCAGGGCAGGTACAGCACAGGTTAGATACAGAGTAAAGCTCCCTGTACACTGTCCCCATCAAACACTCGCAGGACAGGTACAGCATGGGGTTAGATACAGAGAAAAGCTCCCTCTGCACTGTCCCAATCAAACACTCCCAGGACAGGTACAGCATGGGGTTAGATACAGAGTAAAACTCCCTCTCCACTGTCCCCATCAAACACTCCCAGGACAGGTACAGCACGGGGTTAGATACAGAGTAAAGCTCCCTCTACACTGTCCCCATCAAACACTCCCAGGACAGGTACAGCATGGGGTTAGATACAGAGGAAAGCTCCCTCTACACTGTCCCCATCAAACACTCCCAGGACAGGTACAGCACGGGGTTAGATACAGAGTAAAGCTCCCTCTACACTGCCCCCATCAAACACTCCCAGGACAGGTACAGCACCGGGTTACATACAGAGTAAAGCTCCCTCTACACTGTTCCCATCAAACACTCCCAGGACAGGTGCAGCATGGGGTTAGATACAGAGTAAAGCTCCTTCTACACTGTCCCCATCAAACACTCCCAGGACAGGTACAGCACGGGGTTGGATACAGAGTAAAGGTCCCTCTACACTGTCCCCATCAAACACTCCCAGGACAGGTACAGCACGGGGTTAGATACAGAGTAAAGCTCCCTCTACACTGTCCCCATCAAACACTCCCAGGACAGGTACAGCACGGGGTTAGATACAGAGTAAAGCTCCCTCTCCACTGTCCCCATCAAACACTCCCAGGACAGGTACAGCACGCGGTTAGATACAGAGTAAAGCTCCCTCTACACTGTCCCCATCAAACACTCCCAGGACAGGTACAGCACGGGTTAGATACAGAGTAAAGCTCCCTGTACACTGTCCCCATCAAACACTCGCAGGACAGGTACAGCATGGGGTTAGATACAGAGAAAAGCTCCCTCTGCACTGTCCCAATCAAACACTCCCAGGACACGTACAGCACAGGGTTAGATACAGAGTAAAGCTCCCTCTACACTGTCCCCATCAAACACTCCCCAGACAGGTACAGCACAGGGTTAAATACAGAGTAAAGCTCCCTCTACACTGTCCCCATCCAACACTCCCAGGACATGTACAGCATGGGGTTAGATACAGAGTAAAGCTCCCTCTACACTGTCCCCATCAAACACTCCCAGGACAGGTACAGCATGGGGTTAGATACAGAGTAAAGCTCCCTCTACACTGTCCCCATCAAACACTCCCAGGACAGGTACAGCACGGGGTTAGATACAGAGTAAAGCCCACTCTACACTGTCCCCATCAAACACTCCCAGGACAGGTACAGCACGGGGTTAGATACAGAGTAAAGCTCCCTCTACACTGTCCCCATCAAACACTCCCAGGACAGGTACAGCACGGGGTTAGGTACAGAGTAAAGCTCCCTCTACACTGTCCCCATCAAACACTCCCAGGGCAGGTACAGCACAGGTTAGATACAGAGTAAAGCTCCCTGTACACTGTCCCCATCAAACACTCGCAGGACAGGTACAGCATGGGGTTAGATACAGAGAAAAGCTCCCTCTGCACTGTCCCAATCAAACACTCCCAGGACAGGTACAGCATGGGGTTAGATACAGAGTAAAACTCCCTCTCCACTGTCCCCATCAAACACTCCCAGGACAGGTACAGCACGGGGTTAGATACAGAGTAAAGCTCCCTCTACACTGTCCCCATCAAACACTCCCAGGACAGGTACAGCATGGGGTTAGATACAGAGGAAAGCTCCCTCTACACTGTCCCCATCAAACACTCCCAGGACAGGTACAGCACGGGGTTAGATACAGAGTAAAGCTCCCTCTACACTGCCCCCATCAAACACTCCCAGGACAGGTACAGCACGGGGTTAGATACAGAGTAAAGCTCCCTCTACACTGTCCCCATCAAACACTCCCAGGACAGGTACAGCACGGGGTTAGATACAGAGTAAAGCTCCCTCTACTCTGTCCCCATCAAACACTCCCAGGACAGGTACAGCACGGGGTTAGATACAGAGAAAAGCTCCCTCTGCACTGTCCCAATCAAACACTCCCAGGACAGGTACAGAATGGGGTTAGATACAGAGTAAAACTCCCTCTCCACTGTCCCCATTAAACACTCCCAGGACAGGTACAGCACGGGGTTAGATACAGAGTAAAGCTCCCTCTACACTGTCCCCATCAAACACTCCCAGGACAGGTACAGCACGGGGTTAGATACAGAGGAAAGCTCCCTCTACACTGTCCCCATCAAACACTCCCAGGACAGGTACAGCACGGGGTTAGATACAGAGTAATGCTCCCTCTACACTGCCCCATCAAACACTCCCAGGACAGGTATAGCACGGGGTTACATGCAGAGTAAAGCTCCCTCTACACTGTCCCCATCAAACACTCCCAGGACAGGTGCAGCATGGGGTTAGATACAGAGTAAAGCTCCTTCTACACTGTCCCCATCAAACACTCCCAGGACAGGTACAGCACGGGGTTGGATACAGAGTAAAGGTCCCTCTACACTGTCCCCATCAAACACTCCCAGGACAGGTACAGCACGGGGTTAGATACAGAGTAAAGCTCCCTCTACACTGTCCCCATCAAACACTCCCAGGACAGGTACAGCACGGGGTTAAATACAGAGTAAAGCTCCCTCTCCACTGTCCCCATCAAACACTCCCAGGACAGGTACAGCACGGGGTTAGATACAGAGTTAAGCTCCCTCTACACTGTCCCCATCAAACACTCCCAGGACAGGTACAGCACGGGGTTAGATACAGAGTAAAGCTCCCTCTACACTGCCCCCATCAAACACTCCCAGGACAGGTACAGCAC
Organism: Scyliorhinus torazame; assembly: GCF_047496885.1. Lineage (NCBI taxonomy): Eukaryota > Metazoa > Chordata > Chondrichthyes > Carcharhiniformes > Scyliorhinidae > Scyliorhinus > Scyliorhinus torazame. The sequence goes on from NC_092714.1 coordinate 1,882,093, forward strand.
GGGGTTAGATACAGAGTAAAGCTCCCTCTACACTGTCCCCATCAAACACTCCCAGGACAGGAACAGCACGGGGTTAGATACAGAGTAAAGCTCCCTCTACTCTGTCCCCATCAAACACTCCCAGGACAGGTACAGCACGGGGTTAGATACAGAGTAAACTCCCTCTACACTGTCCCCATCAAACACTCCCAGGACAGGTACAGCATGGGGTTAGATACCGAGTAAAGCTCCCTCTACACTGTCCCCATCAAACACTCTCAGGACAGGTACAGAATGGGGTTAGATACAGAGTAAAGCTCCCTGTACACTGTCCCCATCAAACACTCGCAGGACAGGTACAGCATGGGGTTAGATACATAGAAAAGCTCCCTCTGCACTGTCCCAATCAAACACTCCCCGGACAGGTACAGCACGGGGTTAGATACAGAGTAAAGCTCCCTCTACACTGTCCCCATCAAACACTCCCCAGACAGGTACAGCACAGGGTTAAATACAGAGTAAAGCTCCCTCTACACTGTCCCCATCCAACACTCCCAGGACATGTACAGCATGGGGTTAGATACAGAGTAAAGCTCCCTCTACACTGTCCCCATCAAACACTCCCAGGACAGGTACAGCATGGGGTTAGATACAGAGTAAAGCTCCCTCTACACTGTCCCCATCAAACACTCCCAGGACAGGTACAGCACGGGGCTAGATACAGAGTAAAGCCCCCTCTACACTGTCCCCATCAAACACTCCCAGGACAGGTACAGCACGGGGTTAGATACAGAGTAAAGCTCCCTCTACACTGTCCCCATCAAACACTCCCAGGACAGGTACAGCACGGGGTTAGGCACAGATTAAAGCTCCCTCTACACTGTCCCCATCAAACACTCCCAGGGCAGGTACAGCACAGGTTAGATACAGAGTAAAGCTCCCTGTACACTGTCCCCATCAAACACTCGCAGGACAGGTACAGCATGGGGTTAGATACAGAGAAAAGCTCCCTCTGCACTGTCCCAATCAAACACTCCCAGGACAGGTACAGCATGGGGTTAGATACAGAGTAAAGCTCCCTCTCCACTGTCCCCATCAAACACTCCCAGGACAGGTACAGCACGGGGTTAGATACAGAGTAAAGCTCCCTCTACACTGTCCCCATCAAACACTCCCAGGACAGGTACAGCACGGGGTTAGATACAGAGGAAAGCTCCCTCTACACTGTCCCCATCAAACACTCCCAGGACAGGTACAGCACGGGGTTAGATACAGAGTAAAGCTCCCTCTACACTGCCCCCATCAAACACTCCCAGGACAGGTACAGCACGGGGTTACATACAGAGTAAAGCTCCCTCTACACTGTCCCCATCAAACAGTCCCAGGACAGGTGCAGCATGGGGTTAGATACAGAGTAAAGCTCCTTCTACACTGTCCGCATCAAACACTCCCAGGACAGGTACAGCACGGGGTTGGATACAGAGTAAAGGTCCCTCTACACTGTCCCCATCAAACACTCCCAGGACAAGTACAGCACGGGGTTAGATACAGAATAAAGCCCCCTCTACACTGTCCCCATCAAACACTCCCAGGACAGGTACAGCACGGGGTTAGATACAGAGTAAAGCTCCCTCTCCACTGTCCCCATCAAACACCCCCAGGACAGGTACAGCACGCGTTTAGATACAGAGTAAAGCTCCCTCTCCACTGTCCCCATCAAACTCTCCCAGGACAGGTACAGCACAGGGTTAGATACAGAGTAAAGCTCCCCCTACACTGTCCCCAACAAACACTCCCGGGACAGGTACAGCACGGGGTTAGATACAGAGTAAAGCTCCCTCTACACTGTCCCCATCAAACAGTCCCAGGACAGGTACAGCATGGGGTTAGATACCGAGTAAAGCTCCCTCTACACTGTCCCCATCAAACACTCCCAGGACAGGTACAGCACGGGGTTAGATACAGAGTAAAGCTCCCTCTACACTGTCCCCACCAAACACTCCCAGGGCAGGTACAGCACGGGGTTAGATACAGAGTAAAGCTCCCCCTACACTGTCCCCATCAAACACTGCCAGGACAGGTACAGCACGGGTTTAGATACAGAGTAAAGCTCCCTCTGCACTGTCCCCATCAAACATTCCCAGGACAGGTACAGCACGGGGTTAGATACAGAGTAAAGCTCCCTCTACACTGTCCCCATCAAACACTCCCAGGACAGGTACAGCACGGGTTAGATACAGAGTACAGCTCCCTCTACACTGTCCCCATCAAACACTCCCAGGACAGGTACAGCACGGGTTAGATACAGAGTACAGCTCCCTCTACACTGTCCCCATCAAACACTCCCAGGACAGTGACAGCACAGGGTTAGATACAGAATAAAGCTCCCTCTACACTGTCCCCATCAAACACTCCCAGGACAGGTACAGCACGGGGTTAGATACAGAGTAAAGCTCCCTCTACACTGTCCCCATCAAACACTCCCAGGAGAGGTACAGCACGGGGTTAGATACAGAGTAAAGCTCCCTCTACACTGTCCCCATCAAACACTCCCAGGAGAGGTACAGCACGGGGTTAGATACAGAGTAAAGCTCCCTCTACACTGTCCCCATCAAACACTCCCAGGACAGATACAGCACGGGGTTAGATACAGAGTAAAGCTCCCTCTGCACTGTCCCCATCAAACACTCCCAGGACAGGTACAGCACGGGGTTAGATACAGAGTAAAGCTCCCTCTACACTGTCCACATCAAACACTCCCAGGACAGGTACAGCACGGGGTTAGATACAGAGTAAAGCTCATTCTACACTGTCCCCATCAAACACTCCCAGGACAGGTACAGCACGGGGTTAGATACAGAGTAAAGCTCCCTCTACACTGTCCCCATCAAACACTCCCAGGACAGGTACAGCACAGGGTTAGATACAGAGTAAAGCTCCCACTACACTGTCCCCATCAAACACTCCCAGAACAGGTACAGCACGGGGTTAGATACAGAGTAAAGCTCCCTCTACACTGTCCCCATCAAACACTCCCAGGACAGGTACAGCACGGGGTTAGATACAGAGTAAAGCTCCCTCTACACTGTCCCCATCAAACACTCCCAGGACAGGTACAGCACGGGGTTAGATACAGAGTAAAGCTCCCTCTACTCTGTCCCCATCAAACACTCCCAGGACAGGTACAGCACGGGGTTAGATACAGAGTAAACTCCCTCTACACTGTCCCCATCAAACACTCCCAGGACAGGTACAGCATGGGGTTAGATACCGAGTAAAGCTCCCTCTACACTGTCCCCATCAAACACTCCCAGGACAGGTACAGCATGGGGTTAGATACAGAGTAAAGCTCCCTGTACACTGTCCCCATCAAACACTCGCAGGACAGGTACAGCATGGGGTTAGATACAGAGAAAAGCTCCCTCTGCACTGTCCCAATCAAACACTCCCAGGACAGGTACAGCACGGGGTTAGATACAGAGTAAAGCTCCCTCTACACTGTCCCCATCAAACACTCCCCAGACAGGTACAGCAGAGGGTTAAATACAGAGTAAAGCTCCCTCTACACTGTCCCCATCCAACACCCCCAGGACATGTACAGCATGCGGTTAGATACAGAGTAAAGCTCCCTCTACACTGTCCCCATCAAACACTCCCAGGACAGGTACAGCATGGGGTTAGATACAGAGTAAAGCTCCCTCTACACTGTCCCCATCAAACACTCCCAGGACAGGTACAGCACGGGGTTAGATACAGAGTAAAGCCCCCTCTACACTGTCCCCATCAAACACTCCCAGGACAGGTACAGCACGGGGTTAGATACAGAGTAAAGCTCCCTCTACTCTGTCCCCATCAAACACTCCCAGGACAGGTACAGCACGGGGTTAGGTACAGAGTAAAGCTCCCTCTACACTGTCCCCATCAAACACTCCCAGGGCAGGTACAGCACAGGTTAGATACAGAGTAAAGCTCCCTGTACACTGTCCCCATCAAACACTCGCAGGACAGGTACAGCATGGGGTTAGATACAGAGAAAAGCTCCCTCTGCACTGTCCCAATCAAACACTCCCAGGACAGGTACAGCATGGGGTTAGATACAGAGTAAAACTCCCTCTCCACTGTCCCCATCAAACACTCCCAGGACAGGTACAGCACGGGGTTAGATACAGAGTAAAGCTCCCTCTACACTGTCCCCATCAAACACTCCCAGGACAGGTACAGCATGGGGTTAGATACAGAGGAAAGCTCCCTCTACACTGTCCCCATCAAACACTCCCAGGACAGGTACAGCACGGGGTTAGATACAGAGTAAAGCTCCCTCTACACTGCCCCCATCAAACACTCCCAGGACAGGTACAGCACGGGGTTACATACAGAGTAAAGCTCCCTCTACACTGTTCCCATCAAACACTCCCAGGACAGGTGCAGCATGGGGTTAGATAAAGAGTAAAGCTCCTTCTACACTGTCCCCATCAAACACTCCCAGGACAGGTACAGCACGGGGTTGGATACAGAGTAAAGGTCCCTCTACACTGTCCCCATCAAACACTCCCAGGACAGGTACAGCACGGGGTTAGATACAGAGTAAAGCTCCCTCTACACTGTCCCCATCAAACACTCCCAGGACAGGTACAGCACGGGGTTAGATACAGAGTAAAGCTCCCTCTCCACTGTCCCCATCAAACACTCCCAGGACAGGTACAGCACGCGGTTAGATACAGAGTAAAGCTCCCTCTCAACTGTCCCCATCAAACTCTCCCAGGACAGGTACAGCACAGGGTTAGATACAGAGTAAAGCTCCCCCTGCACTGTCCCCATCAAACACTCCCGGGACAGGTACAGCACGGGGTTAGATACAGAGTAAAGCTCCCTCTACACTGTCCCCATCAAACACTCCCAGGACAGGTACAGCATGGGGTTAGATACCGAGTAAAGCTCCCTCTACACTGTCCCCATCAAACACTCCCAGGACAGGTACAGCACGGGGTTAGATACAGAGTAAAGCTCCCTCTACACTGTCCCCATCAAACACTCCCAGGACAGGTACAGCACAGGGTTAGATACAGAGTAAAGCTCCCTCTCCACTGTCCCCATCAAACTCTCCCAGGACAGGTACAGCACAGGGTTAGATACAGAGTAAAGCTCCCTCTACACTGTCCCCATCAAACACTCCCAGGACAGGTACAGCACGGGGTTAGATACAGAGTAAAGCTCCCTCTACACTGTCCCCATCAATCACTCCCAGGACAGGGACAGCACGGGGTTAGATACAGAGTAAAGCTCCCTCTGCACTGTCCCCATCAAACATTCCCAGGACAGGTACAGCACGGGGTTAGATACAGAGTAAAGCTCCCTCTACACTGTCCCCATCAAACACTCCCAGGACAGGTACAGCACGGGTTAGATACAGAGTACAGCTCCCTCTACACTGTCCCCATCAAACACTCCCAGGACTGGTACAGCACGGGTTAGATACAGAGTACAGCTCCCTCTACACTGTCCCCATCAAACACTCCCAGGACAGTGACAGCACAGGGTTAGATACAGAATAAAGCTCCCTCTACACTGTCCCCATCAAACACTCCCAGGACAGGTACAGCACGGGGTTAGATACAGAGTAAAGTTCGCTCTACACTGTCCCCATCAAACACTCCCAGGACAGGTACAGCACAGGGTTAGATACAGAGTAAAGCTCCCTCGACACTGTCCCCATCAAACACTCCCAGGACAGGTACAGCACGGGGTTAGATACAGAGTCAAGCTCCCTCTACACTGTCCCCATCAATCACTCCCAGGACAGGTACAGCACGGGGTTAGATACATAGTAAAGCTCCCTCTACACTGTCCCCATCAAACACTCCCAGGACAGGTACAGCACAGGGTTAGATACAGAGTAAAGCTACCTCTCCACTGTCCCCATCAAACTCTCCCAGGACAGGTACAGCACAGGGTTAGATACAGAGTAAAGCTCCCTCTACACTGTCCCCATCAAACACTCCCAGGACAGGTACAGCACGGGGTTAGATACAGAATAAAGCTCACTCTACACTGTCCCCATCAAACACTCCCAGGACAGGTACAGCATGGGGTTAGATACAGAGTAAAGCTCCCTCTCCACTGTCCCCATCAAACTCTCCCAGGACAGGTACAGCACGGGGTTAGATACAGAGTGAAGCTCCCTCTACACTGTCCCCATCAAACACTCCCAGGACAGGTACAGCACGGGTTAGATACAGAGTACAGCTCCCTCTACACTGTCCCCATCAAACACTCCCAGGACAGGTACAGCACGGGTTAGATACAGAGTACAGCTCCCTCTACACTGTCCCCATCAAACACTCCCAGGACAGGTACAGCACGGGTTAGATACAGAGTACAGCTCCCTCTACACTGTCCCCATCAAACACTCCCAGGACAGTGACAGCACAGGGTTAGATACAGAATAAAGCTCCCTCTACACTGTCCCCATCAAACACTCCCAGGACAGGGACAGCACGGGGTTAGATACAGAGTAAAGCTCCCTGTACACTGTCCCCATCAAACACTCGCAGGACAGGTACAGCATGGGGTTAGATACAGAGAAAAGCTCCCTCTGCACTGTCCCAATCAAACACTCCCAGGACAGGTACAGCACGGGGTTAGATACAGAGTAAAGCTCCCTCTACACTGTCCCCATCAAACACTCCCCAGACAGGTACAGCAGAGGGTTAAATACAGAGTAAAGCTCCCTCTACACTGTCCCCATCCAACACCCCCAGGACATGTACAGCATGCGGTTAGATACAGAGTAAAGCTCCCTCTACACTGTCCCCATCAAACACTCCCAGGACAGGTACAGCATGGGGTTAGATACAGAGTAAAGCTCCCTCTACACTGTCCCCATCAAACACTCCCAGGACAGGTACAGCACGGGGTTAGATACAGAGTAAAGCCCCCTCTACACTGTCCCCATCAAACACTCCCAGGACAGGTACAGCACGGGGTTAGATACAGAGTAAAGCTCCCTCTACTCTGTCCCCATCAAACACTCCCAGGACAGGTACAGCACGGGGTTAGGTACAGAGTAAAGCTCCCTCTACACTGTCCCCATCAAACACTCCCAGGGCAGGTACAGCACAGGTTAGATACAGAGTAAAGCTCCCTGTACACTGTCCCCATCAAACACTCGCAGGACAGGTACAGCATGGGGTTAGATACAGAGAAAAGCTCCCTCTGCACTGTCCCAATCAAACACTCCCAGGACAGGTACAGCATGGGGTTAGATACAGAGTAAAACTCCCTCTCCACTGTCCCCATCAAACACTCCCAGGACAGGTACAGCACGGGGTTAGATACAGAGTAAAGCTCCCTCTACACTGTCCCCATCAAACACTCCCAGGACAGGTACAGCATGGGGTTAGATACAGAGGAAAGCTCCCTCTACACTGTCCCCATCAAACACTCCCAGGACAGGTACAGCACGGGGTTAGATACAGAGTAAAGCTCCCTCTACACTGCCCCCATCAAACACTCCCAGGACAGGTACAGCACGGGGTTACATACAGAGTAAAGCTCCCTCTACACTGTTCCCATCAAACACTCCCAGGACAGGTGCAGCATGGGGTTAGATAAAGAGTAAAGCTCCTTCTACACTGTCCCCATCAAACACTCCCAGGACAGGTACAGCACGGGGTTGGATACAGAGTAAAGCTCCCTCTCCACTGTCCCCATCAAACACTCCCAGGACAGGTACAGCACGCGGTTAGATACAGAGTAAAGCTCCCTCTCAACTGTCCCCATCAAACTCTCCCAGGACAGGTACAGCACAGGGTTAGATACAGAGTAAAGCTCCCCCTGCACTGTCCCCATCAAACACTCCCAGGACAGGTACAGCATGGGGTTAGATACCGAGTAAAGCTCCCTCTACACTGTCCCCATCAAACACTCCCAGGACAGGTACAGCACGGGGTTAGATACAGAGTAAAGCTCCCTCTACACTGTCCCCATCAAACACTCCCAGGACAGGTACAGCACAGGGTTAGATACAGAGTAAAGCTCCCTCTCCACTGTCCCCATCAAACTCTCCCAGGACAGGTACAGCACAGGGTTAGATACAGAGTAAAGCTCCCTCTACACTGTCCCCATCAAACACTCCCAGGACAGGTACAGCACGGGGTTAGATACAGAGTAAAGCTCCCTCTACACTGTCCCCATCAAACACTCCCAGGACAGGGACAGCACGGGGTTAGATACAGAGTAAAGCTCCCTCTGCACTGTCCCCATCAAACATTCCCAGGACAGGTACAGCACGGGGTTAGATACAGAGTAAAGCTCCCTCTACACTGTCCCCATCAAACACTCCCAGGACAGGTACAGCACGGGTTAGATACAGAGTACAGCTCCCTCTACACTGTCCCCATCAAACACTCCCAGGACTGGTACAGCACGGGTTAGATACAGAGTACAGCTCCCTCTACACTGTCCCCATCAAACACTCCCAGGACAGTGACAGCACAGGGTTAGATACAGAATAAAGCTCCCTCTACACTGTCCCCATCAAACACTCCCAGGACAGGTACAGCACGGGGTTAGATACAGAGTAAAGTTCGCTCTACACTGTGCCCATCAAACACTCCCAGGACAGGTACAGCACAGGGTTAGATACAGAGTAAAGCTCCCTCGACACTGTCCCCATCAAACACTCCCAGGACAGGTACAGCACGGGGTTAGATACAGAGTAAAGCTCCCTCTACACTGTCCCCATCAATCACTCCCAGGACAGGTACAGCACGGGGTTAGATACATAGTAAAGCTCCCTCTACACTGTCCCCATCAAACACTCCCAGGACAGGTACAGCACAGGGTTAGATACAGAGTAAAGCTACCTCTCCACTGTCCCCATCAAACTCTCCCAGGACAGGTACAGCACAGGGTTAGATACAGAGTAAAGCTCCCTCTACACTGTCCCCATCAAACACTCCCAGGACAGGTACAGCACGGGGTTAGATACAGAGTAAAGCTCACTCTACACTGTCCCCATCAAACACTCCCAGGACAGGTACAGCATGGGGTTAGATACAGAGTAAAGCTCCCTCTCCACTGTCCCCATCAAACTCTCCCAGGACAGGTACAGCACGGGGTTAGATACAGAGTAAAGCTCCCTCTACACTGTCCCCATCAAACACTCCCAGGACAGGTACAGCACGGGTTAGATACAGAGTACAGCTCCCTCTACACTGTCCCCATCAAACACTCCCAGGACAGGTACAGCACGGGTTAGATACAGAGTACAGCTCCCTCTACACTGTCCCCATCAAACACTCCCAGGACAGGTACAGCACGGGTTAGATACAGAGTACAGCTCCCTCTACACTGTCCCCATCAAACACTCCCAGGACAGTGACAGCACAGGGTTAGATACAGAATAAAGCTCCCTCTACACTGTCCCCATCAAACACTCCCAGGACAGGGACAGCACGGGGTTAGATACAGAGTAAAGCTCCCTCTACACTGTCCCCATCAAACACTCGCAGGACAGGTACAGCATGGGGTTAGATACAGAGAAAAGCTCCCTCTGCACTGTCCCCATCAAACACTCCCCAGACAGGTACAGCACAGGGTTAAATACAGAGTAAAGCTCCCTCTACACTGTCCCCATCCAACACTCCCAGGACATGTACAGCATGGGGTTAGATACAGAGTAAAGCTCCCTCTACACTGTCCCCATCAAACACTCCCAGGACAGGTACAGCATGGGGTTAGATACAGAGTAAAGCTCCCTCTACACTGTCCCCATCAAACACTCCCAGGACAGGTACAGCACGGGGTTAGGTACAGAGTAAAGCTCCCTCTACACTGTCCCCATCAAACACTCCCAGGGCAGGTACAGCACAGGTTAGATACAGAGTAAAGCTCCCTCTACACTGTCCCCATCAAACACTCCCAGGGCAGGTACAGCACAGGTTAGATACAGAGTAAAGCTCCCTGTACACTGTCCCCATCAAACACTCGCAGGACAGGTACAGCATGGGGTTAGATACAGAGAAAAGCTCCCTCTGCACTGTCCCAATCAAACACTCCCAGGACAGGTACAGCATGGGGTTAGATACAGAGTAAAACTCCCTCTCCACTGTCCCCATCAAACACTCCCAGGACAGGTACAGCACGGGGTTAGATACAGAGTAAAGCTCCCTCTACACTGTCCCCATCAAACACTCCCAGGACAGGTACAGCATGGGGTTAGATACAGAGGAAAGCTCCCTCTACACTGTCCCCATCAAACACTCCCAGGACAGGTACAGCACGGGGTTAGATACAGAGTAAAGCTCCCTCTACACTGCCCCCATCAAACACTCCCAGGACAGGTACAGCACCGGGTTACATACAGAGTAAAGCTCCCTCTACACTGTTCCCATCAAACACTCCCAGGACAGGTGCAGCATGGGGTTAGATACAGAGTAAAGCTCCTTCTACACTGTCCCCATCAAACACTCCCAGGACAGGTACAGCACGCGGTTGGATACAGAGTAAAGGTCCCTCTACACTGTCCCCATCAAACACTCCCAGGACAGGTACAGCACGGGGTTAGATACAGAGTAAAGCTCCCTCTACACTGTCCCCATCAAACACTCCCAGGACAGGTACAGCACGGGGTTAGATACAGAGTAAAGCTCCCTCTCCACTGTCCCCATCAAACACTCCCAGGACAGGTACAGCACGCGGTTAGATACAGAGTAAAGCTCTCTCTACACTGTCCCCATCAAACACTCCCAGGACAGGTACAGCACGGGTTAGATACAGAGTAAAGCTCCCTGTACACTGTCCCCATCAAACACTCGCAGGACAGGTACAGCATGGGGTTAGATACAGAGAAAAGCTCCCTCTGCACTGTCCCAATCAAACACTCCCAGGACACGTACAGCACAGGGTTAGATACAGAGTAAAGCTCCCTCTACACTGTCCCCATCAAACACTCCCCAGACAGGTACAGCACAGGGTTAAATACAGAGTAAAGCTCCCTCTACACTGTCCCCATCCAACACTCCCAGGACATGTACAGCATGGGGTTAGATACAGAGTAAAGCTCCCTCTACACTGTCCCCATCAAACACTCCCAGGACAGGTACAGCATGGAGTTAGATACAGAGTAAAGCTCCCTCTACACTGTCCCCATCAAACACTCCCAGGACAGGTACAGCACGGGGTTAGATACAGAGTAAAGCCCCCTCTACACTGTCCCCATCAAACACTCCCAGGACAGGTACAGCACGGGGTTAGATACAGAGTAAAGCTCCCTCTACACTGTCCCCATCAAACACTCCCAGGACAGGTACAGCACGGGGTTAGGTACAGAGTAAAGCTCCCTCTACACTGTCCCCATCAAACACTCCCAGGGCAGGTACAGCACAGGTTAGATACAGAGTAAAGCTCCCTGTACACTGTCCCCATCAAACACTCGCAGGACAGGTACAGCATGGGGTTAGATACAGAGAAAAGCTCCCTCTGCACTGTCCCAATCAAACACTCCCAGGACAGGTACAGCATGGGGTTAGATACAGAGTAAAACTCCCTCTCCACTGTCCCCATCAAACACTCCCAGGACAGGTACAGCACGGGGTTAGATACAGAGTAAAGCTCCCTCTACACTGTCCCCATCAAACACTCCCAGGACAGGTACAGCATGGGGTTAGATACAGAGGAAAGCTCCCTCTACACTGTCCCCATCAAACACTCCCAGGACAGGTACAGCACGGGGTTAGATACAGAGTAAAGCTCCCTCTACACTGCCCCCATCAAACACTCCCAGGACAGGTACAGCACGGGGTTAGATACAGAGTAAAGCTCCCTCTACACTGTCCCCATCAAACACTCCCAGGACAGGTACAGCACGGGGTTAGATACAGAGTAAAGCTCCCTCTACTCTGTCCCCATCAAACACTCCCAGGACAGGTACAGCACGGGGTTAGATACAGAGAAAAGCTCCCTCTGCACTGTCCCAATCAAACACTCCCAGGACAGGTACAGAATGGGGTTAGATACAGAGTAAAACTCCCTCTCCACTGTCCCCATTAAACACTCCCAGGACAGGTACAGCACGGGGTTAGATACAGAGTAAAGCTCCCTCTACACTGTCCCCATCAAACACTCCCAGGACAGGTACAGCACGGGGTTAGATACAGAGGAAAGCTCCCTCTACACTGTCCCCATCAAACACTCCCAGGACAGGTACAGCACGGGGTTAGATACAGAGTAATGCTCCCTCTACACTGCCCCATCAAACACTCCCAGGACAGGTATAGCACGGGGTTACATGCAGAGTAAAGCTCCCTCTACACTGTCCCCATCAAACACTCCCAGGACAGGTGCAGCATGGGGTTAGATACAGAGTAAAGCTCCTTCTACACTGTCCCCATCAAACACTCCCAGGACAGGTACAGCACGGGGTTGGATACAGAGTAAAGGTCCCTCTACACTGTCCCCATCAAACACTCCCAGGACAGGAACAGCACGGGGTTAGATACAGAGTAAAGCTCCCTCTACACTGTCCCCATCAAACACTCCCAAGACAGGTACAGCACGGGGTTAAATACAGAGTAAAGCTCCCTCTCCACTGTCCCCATCAAACACTCCCAGGACAGGTACAGCACGGGGTTAGATACAGAGTTAAGCTCCCTCTACACTGTCCCCATCAAACACTCCCAGGACAGGTACAGCACGGGGTTAGATACAGAGTAAAGCTCCCTCTACACTACCCCCATCAAACACTCCCAGGACAGGTACAGCACGGGGTTAGATACAGAGTAAAGCTCCCTCTACACTGTCCCCATCAAACACTCCCAGGACAGGTACAGCACGGGGTTAGATACAGAGTAAAGCTCCCTCTAATCTGTCCCCATCAAACACTCCCAGGACAGGTACAGCACGGGGTTAGATACAGAGTAAACTCCCTCTACACTGTCCCCATCAAACACTCCCAGGACAGGTACAGCATGGGGTTAGATACAGAGTAAAGCTCCCTCTACACTGTCCCCATCAAACACTCTCAGGACAGGTACAGAATGGGGTTAGATACAGAGTAATGCTCCCTGTACACTGTCCCCATCAAACACTCGCAGGACAGGTACAGCATGGGGTTAGATACATAGAAAAGCTCCCTCTGCACTGTCCCAATCAAACACTCCCAGGACAGGTACAGCACGGGGTTAGATACAGAGTAAAGCTCCCTCTACACTGTCCCCATCAAACACTCCCCAGACAGGTACAGCACAGGTTTAAATACAGAGTAAAGCTCCCTCTACACTGTCCCCATCCAACACTCCCAGGACATGTACAGCATGGGGTTAGATACAGAGTAAAGCTCCCTCTACACTGTCCCCATCAAACACTCCCAGGACAGGTACAGCATGGGTTTAGATACAGAGTAAAGCTCCCTCTACACTGTCCCCATCAAACACTCCCAGGACAGGTACAGCACGGGGTTAGATACAGAGTAAAGCCCCCTCTACACTGTCCCCATCAAACACTCCCAGGACAGGTACAGCACGGGGTTAGATACAGAGTAAAGCTCCCTCTACACTGTCCCCATCAAACACTCCCAGGACAGGTACAGCACGGGGTTTGGCACAGATTAAAGCTCCCTCTACACTGTCCCCATCAAACACTCCCAGGGCAGGTACAGCACAGGTTAGATACAGAGTAAAGCTCCCTGTACACTGTCCCCATCAAACACTCGCAGGACAGGTACAGCATGGGGTTAGATACAGAGAAAAGCTCCCTCTGCACTGTCCCAATCAAACACTCCCAGGACAGGTACAGCAAGGGGTTAGATACAGAGTAAAGCTCCCTCTCCACTGTCCCCGTCAAACACTCCCAGGACAGGTACAGCACGGGGTTAGATACAGAGTAAAGCTCCCTCTACACTGTCCCCATCAAACACTCCCAGGACAGGTACAGCACGGGGTTAGATACAGAGGAAAGCTCCCTCTACACTGTCCCCATCAAACACTCCCAGGACAGGTACAGCACGGGGTTAGATACAGAGTAAAGCTCCCTCTACACTGCCCCCATCAAACACTCCCAGGACAGGTACAGCACGGGGTTACATACAGAGTAAAGCTCCCTCTACACTGTCCCCATCAAACAGTCCCAGGACAGGTGCAGCATGGGGTTAGATACAGAGTAAAGCTCCTTCTACACTGTCCGCATCAAACACTCCCAGGACAGGTACAGCACGGGGTTGGATACAGAGTAAAGGTCCCTCTACACTGTCCCCATCAAACACTCCCAGGACAAGTACAGCACGGGGTTAGATACAGAATAAAGCCCCCTCTACACTGTCCCCATCAAACACTCCCAGGACAGGTACAGCACGGGGTTAGATACAGAGTAAAGCTCCCTCTCCACTGTCCCCATCAAACACCCCCAGGACAGGTACAGCACGCGTTTAGATACAGAGTAAAGCTCCCTCTCCACTGTCCCCATCAAACTCTCCCAGGACAGGTACAGCACAGGGTTAGATACAGAGTAAAGCTCCCCCTACACTGTCCCCAACAAACACTCCTGGGACAGGTACAGCACGGGGTTAGATACAGAGTAAAGCTCCCTCTACACTGTCCCCATCAAACAGTCCCAGGACAGGTACAGCATGGGGTTAGATACCGAGTAAAGCTCCCTCTCCACTGTCCCCATCAAACACTCCCAGGACAGGTACAGCACGGGGTTAGATACAGAGTAAAGCTCCCTCTACACTGTCCCCACCAAACACTCCCAGGGCAGGTACAGCACGGGGTTAGATACAGAGTAAAGCTCCCCCTACACTGTCCCCATCAAACACTCCCAGGACAGGTACAGCACGGGGTTAGATACAGAGTAAAGCTCCCTCTGCACTGTCCCCATCAAACATTCCCAGGACAGGTACAGCACGGGGTTAGATACAGAGTAAAGCTCCCTCTACACTGTCCCCATCAAACACTCCCAGGACAGGTACAGCACGGGTTAGATACAGAGTACAGCTCCCTCTACACTGTCCCCATCAAACACTCCCAGGACAGGTACAGCACGGGTTAGATACAGAGTACAGCTCCCTCTACACTGTCCCCATCAAACACTCCCAGGACAGTGACAGCACAGGGTTAGATACAGAATAAAGCTCCCTCTACACTGTCCCCATCAAACACTCCCAGGACAGGTACAGCACGGGGTTAGATACAGAGTAAAGCTCCCTCTACACTGTCCCCATCAAACACTCCCAGGAGAGGTACAGCACGGGGTTAGATACAGAGTAAAGCTCCCTCTACACTGTCCCCATCAAACACTCCCAGGAGAGGTACAGCACGGGGTTAGATACAGAGTAAAGCTCCCTCTACACTGTCCCCATCAAACACTCCCAGGACAGATACAGCACGGGGTTAGATACAGAGTAAAGCTCCCTCTGCACTGTCCCCATCAAACACTCCCAGGACAGGTACAGCACGGGGTTAGATACAGAGTAAAGCTTCCTCTACACTGTCCCCATCAAACACTCCCAGGACAGGTACAGCACAGGGTTAGATACAGAGTAAAGCTCCCTCTACACTGTCCCCATCAAACACTCCCAGGACAGGTACAGCACGGGGTTAGATACAGAGTAAAGCTCCCTCTACACTGTCCCCATCAAACACTCCCAGGACAGGTACAGCACAGGGTTAGATACAGAGTAAAGCTCCCTCTCCACTGTCCCCATCAAACTCTCCCATGACAGGTACAGCACAGGGTTAGATACAGAGTAAAGCTCCCTCTACACTGTCCCCATCAAACACTCCCAGGACAGGTACAGCACGGGGTTAGATACAGAGTAAAGCTCCCTCTACACTGTCCCCATCAAACACTCCCAGGACAGGGACAGCACGGGGTTAGATACAGAGTAAAGCTCCCTCTACACTGTCCCCATCAAACACTCCCAGGACAGGTACAGCACGGGTTAGATACAGAGTAAAGCTCCCTGTACACTGTCCCCATCAAACACTCGCAGGACAGGTACAGCATGGGGTTAGATACAGAGAAAAGCTCCCTCTGCACTGTCCCAATCAAACACTCCCAGGACAGGTACAGAATGGGGTTAGATACAGAGTAAAACTCCCTCTCCACTGTCCCCATTAAACACTCCCAGGACAGGTACAGCACGGGGTTAGATACAGAGTAAAGCTCCCTCTACACTGTCCCCATCAAACACTCCCAGGACAGGTACAGCACGGGGTTAGATACAGAGGAAAGCTCCCTCTACACTGTCCCCATCAAACACTCCCAGGACAGGTACAGCACGGGGTTAGATACAGAGTAATGCTCCCTCTACACTGCCCCATCAAACACTCCCAGGACAGGGACAGCACGGGGTTACATACAGAGTAAAGCTCCCTCTACACTGTCCCCATCAAACACTCCCAGGACAGGTGCAGCATGGGGTTAGATACAGAGTAAAGCTCCTTCTACACTGTCCCCATCAAACACTCCCAGGACAGGTACAGCACGGGGTTGGATACAGAGTAAAGGTCCCTCTACACTGTCCCCATCAAACACTCCCAGGACAGGTACAGCACGGGGTTAGATACAGAGTAAAGCTCCCTCTACACTGCCCCCATCAAACACTCCCAGGACAGGTACAGCACGGGGTTAAATACAGAGTAAAGCTCCCTCTCCACTGTCCCCATCAAACACTCCCAGGACAGGTACAGCACGGGGTTAGATACAGAGTTAAGCTCCCTCTACACTGTCCCCATCAAACACTCCCAGGACAGGTACAGCACGGGGTTAGATACAGAGTAAAGCTCCCTCTACACTGCCCCCATCAAACACTCCCAGGACAGGTACAGCACGGGGTTAGATACAGAGTAAAGCTCCCTCTACACTGTCCCCATCAAACACTCCCAGGACAGGTACAGCACGGGGTTAGATACAGAGTAAAGCTCCCTCTACTCTGTCCCCATCAAACACTCCCAGGACAGGTACAGCACGGGGTTAGATACAGAGTAAACTACCTCTACACTGTCCCCATCAAACACTCTCAGGACAGGTACAGCATGGGGTTAGATACAGAGTAAAGCTCCCTGTACACTGTCCCCATCAAACACTCGCAGGACAGGTACAGCATGGGGTTAGATACAGAGAAAAGCTCCCTCTGCACTGTCCCAATCAAACACTCCCGGGACAGGTACAGCACGGGGTTAGATACAGAGTAAAGCTCCCTCTACACTGTCCCCATCAAACACTCCCCAGACAGGTACAGCACAGGGTTAAATACAGAGTAAAGCTCCCTCTACACTGTCCCCATCCAACACTCCCAGGACATGTACAGCATGGGGTTAGATACAGAGTAAAGCTCCCTCTACACTGTCCCCATCAAACACTCCCAGGACAGGTACAGCATGGGGTTAGATACAGAGTAAAGCTCCCTCTACACTGTCCCCATCAAACACTCCCAGGACAGGTACAGCACGGGGTTAGATACAGAGTAAAGCCCCCTCTACACTGTCCCCATCAAACACTCCCAGGACAGGTACAGCACGGGGTTAGATACAGAGTAAAGCTCCCTCTACACTGTCCCCATCAAACACTCCCAGGACAGGTACAGCACGGGGTTAGGTACAGAGTAAAGCTCCCTCTACACTGTCCCCATCAAACACTCCCAGGGCAGGTACAGCACAGGTTAGATACAGAGTAAAGCTCCCTGTACACTGTCCCCATCAAACACTCGCAGGACAGGTACAGCATGGGGTTAGATACAGAGAAAAGCTCCCTCTGCACTGTCCCAATCAAACACTCCCAGGACAGGTACAGCATGGGGTTAGATACAGAGTAAAACTCCCTCTCCACTGTCCCCATCAAACACTCCCAGGACAGGTACAGCACGGGGTTAGATACAGAGTAAAGCTCCCTCTACACTGTCCCCATCAAACACTCCCAGGACAGGTACAGCACGGGGTTAGATACAGAGGAAAGCTCCCTCTACACTGTCCCCATCAAACACTCCCAGGACAGGTACAGCACGGGGTTAGATACAGAGTAAAGCTCCCTCTACACTGCCCCCATCAAACACTCCCAGGACAGGTACAGCACGGGGTTACATACAGAGTAAAGCTCCCTCTACACTGTCCCCATCAAACAGTCCCAGGACAGGTGCAGCATGGGGTTAGATACAGAGTAAAGCTCCTTCTACACTGTCCGCATCAAACACTCCCAGGACAGGTACAGCACGGGGTTGGATACAGAGTAAAGGTCCCTCTACACTGTCCCCATCAAACACTCCCAGGACAGGTACAGCACGGGGTTAGATACAGAGTAAAGCTCCCTCTACACTGTCCCCATCAAACACTCCCAGGACAGGTACAGCACGGGGTTAGATACAGAGTAAAGCTCCCTCTCCACTGTCCCCATCAAACACCCCCAGGACAGGTACAGCACGCGTTTAGATACAGAGTAAAGCTCCCTCTCCACTGTCCCCATCAAACTCTCCCAGGACAGGTACAGCACAGGGTTAGATACAGAGTAAAGCTCCCCCTACACTGTCCCCAACAAACACTCCCGGGACAGGTACAGCACGGGGTTAGATACAGAGTAAAGCTCCCTCTACACTGTCCCCATCAAACAGTCCCAGGACAGGTACAGCATGGGGTTAGATACCGAGTAAAGCTCCCTCTACACTGTCCCCATCAAACACTCCCAGGACAGGTACAGCACGGGGTTAGATACAGAGTAAAGCTCCCTCTACACTGTCCCCACCAAACACTCCCAGGGCAGGTACAGCACGGGGTTAGATACAGAGTAAAGCTCCCCCTACACTGTCCCCATCAAACACTCCCAGGACAGGTACAGCACGGGGTTAGATACAGAGTAAAACTCCCTCTGCACTGTCCCAGTTAAACATTCCCTGGACAGGTACAGCACGGGGTTAGATACAGAGTAAAGCTCCCTCTACACTGCCCCCATCAAACACTCCCAGGACAGGTACAGCACGGGTTAGATACAGAGTACAGCTCCCTCTACACTGTCCCCATCAAACACTCCCAGGACAGGTACAGCACGGGTTAGGTACAGAGTACAGCTCCCTCTACACTGTCCCCATCAAACACTCCCAGGACAGTGACAGCACAGGGTTAGATACAGAATAAAGCTCCCTCTACACTGTCCCCATCAAACACTCCCAGGACAGGTACAGCACGGGGTTAGATACAGAGTAAAGCTCGCTCTACACTGTCCCCATCAAACACTCCCAGGACAGGTACAGCACGGGGTTAGATACAGAGTAAAGCTCCCTCTACACTGTCCCCATCAAACACTCCCAGGACAGGTACAGCACGGGGTTAGATACAGAGTAAAGCTCCCTCTACACTGTCCCCATCAAACACTCCCAGGACAGGTACAGCACGGGGTTAGATACAGAGTAAAGCTCCCTCTACACTGTCCCCATCAAACACTCCCAGGACAGGTAGAGCACGGGGTTAGATACAGAGTAAAGCTCCCTCTACACTGTCCCCATCAAGCACTCCCAAGACAGATACAGTACGGGGTTAGATACAGAGTAAAGCTCCCTCTACACTGTCCCCATCAAACACTCCCAGGAGAGGTACAGCACGGGGTTAGATACAGAGTAAAGCTCCCTCTACACTGTCCCCATCAAACACTCCCAGGAGAGGTACAGCACGGGGTTAGATACAGAGTAAAGCTCCCTCTACACTGTCCCCATCAAACACTCCCAGGACAGATACAGCACGGGGTTAGATATAGAGTAAAGCTCCCTCTGCACTGTCCCCATCAAACACTCCCAGGACAGGTACAGCACGGGGTTAGATACAGAGTAAAGCTTCCTCTACACTGTCCCCATCAAACACTCCCAGGACAGGTACAGCACAGGGTTAGATACAGAGTAAAGCTCCCTCTACACTGTCCCCATCAAACACTCCCAGGACAGGTACAGCACGGGGTTAGATACAGAGTAAAGCTCCCTCTACACTGTCCCCATCTAACACTCCCAGGACAGGTACAGCACAGGGTTAGATACAGAGTAAAGCTCCCTCTCCACTGTCCCCATCAAACTCTCCCAGGACAGGTACAGCACAGGGTTAGATACAGAGTAAAGCTCCCTCTCCACTGTCCCCATCAAACACTCCCAGGACAGGTACAGCACGGGGTTAGATACAGAGTAAAGCTCCCTCTACACTGTCCCCATCAAACACTCCCAGGACAGGTACAGCCCGGGGTTAGATACAGAGTAAAGCTCCCTCTACACTCTCCCCATCAAACGCTCCCAGGACAGATACAGCACGGGGTTAGATACAGAGTAAAGCTCCCTCTACACTGTCCCCATCAAACACTCCCAGGACAGGTACAGCACGGGGTTAGATACAGAGTAAAGCTCCCTCTACACTGTCCCCCATCAAACACTCCCAGGACAGGTACAGCAGGGGGTTAGATATAGAGAAAGCTCCCTCTACACTGTCTCCATCAAACACTCCCAGGACAGGTACAGCATGGCGTTAGATACAGAGTAAATCTCCCTATACACTGTCCCCATCAAACACTCCCAGGACAGGTACAGCACGGGGTTAGATACAGAGTAAAGCTCCCTCTACACTGTCCCCATCAAACACTCCCAGGACAGGTACAGCACGGGGTTAGATGCAGAGTAAAGCTCCCTCTACACTGTCCCCATCAAACACTCCCAGGACAGGTACAGCACGGGGTTAGATACAGAGTAAAGCTCCCTCTACACTGCCCCCATCAAACACTCCCAGGACAGGTACAGCACGGGGTTAGATACAGAGTAAAGCTCCCTCTACACTGTCCCCATCAAACACTCCCAGGACAGGTACAGCACGGGGTTAGATACAGAGTAAAGCTCCCTCTACTCTGTCCCCATCAAACACTCCCAGGACAGGTACAGCACGGGGTTAGATACAGAGTAAACTCCCTCTACACTGTCCCCATCAAACACTCCCAGGACAGGTACAGCATGGGGTTAGATACCGAGTAAAGCTCCCTCTACACTGTCCCCATCAAACACTCTCAGGACAGGTACAGCATGGGGTTAGATACAGAGTAAAGCTCCCTGTACACTGTCCCCATCAAACACTCGCAGGACAGGTACAGCATGGGGTTAGATACAGAGAAAAGCTCCCTCTGCACTGTCCCAATCAAACACTCCCGGGACAGGTACAGCACGGGGTTAGATACAGAGTAAAGCTCCCTCTACACTGTCCCCATCAAACACTCCCCAGACAGGTACAGCACAGGGTTAAATACAGAGTAAAGCTCCCTCTACACTGTCCCCATCCAACACTCCCAGGACATGTACAGCATGGGGTTAGATACAGAGTAAAGCTCCCTCTACACTGTCCCCATCAAACACTCCCAGGACAGGTACAGCATGGGGTTAGATACAGAGTAAAGCTCCCTCTACACTGTCCCCATCAAACACTCCCAGGACAGGTACAGC
Organism: Scyliorhinus torazame; assembly: GCF_047496885.1. Lineage (NCBI taxonomy): Eukaryota > Metazoa > Chordata > Chondrichthyes > Carcharhiniformes > Scyliorhinidae > Scyliorhinus > Scyliorhinus torazame. The sequence continues at coordinate 1,903,517 of NC_092714.1, forward strand.
ACGGGGTTAGATACAGAGTAAAGCCCCCTCTACACTGTCCCCATCAAACACTCCCAGGACAGGTACAGCATGGGGTTAGATACAGAGTAAAGCTCCCTCTACACTGTCCCCATCAAACACTCCCAGGACAGGTACAGCACGGGGTTAGGTACAGAGTAAAGCTCCCTCTACACTGTCCCCATCAAACACTCCCAGGGCAGGTACAGCACAGGTTAGATACAGAGTAAAGCTCCCTGTACACTGTCCCCATCAAACACTCGCAGGATAGGTACAGCATGGGGTTAGATACAGAGAAAAGCTCCCTCTGCACTGTCCCAATCAAACACTCCCAGGACAGGTACAGCATGGGGTTAGATACAGAGTAAAACTCCCTCTCCACTGTCCCCATCAAACACTCCCAGGACAGGTACAGCACGGGGTTAGATACAGAGTAAAGCTCCCTCTACACTGTCCCCATCAAACACTCCCAGGACAGGTACAGCACGGGGTTAGATACAGAGGAAAGCTCCCTCTACACTGTCCCCATCAAACACTCCCAGGACAGGTACAGCACGGGGTTAGATACAGAGGAAAGCTCCCTCTACACTGTCCCCATCAAACACTCCCAGGACAGGTACAGCACGGGGTTAGATACAGAGTAAAGCTCCCTCTACACTGCCCCCATCAAACACTCCCAGGACAGGTACAGCACGGGGTTACATACAGAGTAAAGCTCCCTCTACACTGTCCCCATCAAACAGTCCCAGGACAGGTGCAGCATGGGGTTAGATACAGAGTAAAGCTCCTTCTACACTGTCCGCATCAAACACTCCCAGGACAGGTACAGCACGGGGTTGGATACAGAGTAAAGGTCCCTCTACACTGTCCCCATCAAACACTCCCAGGACAGGTACAGCACGGGGTTAGATACAGAGTAAAGCTCCCTCTCCACTGTCCCCATCAAACACCCCCAGGACAGGTACAGCACGCGTTTAGATACAGAGTAAAGCTCCCTCTCCACTGTCCCCATCAAACTCTCCCAGGACAGGTACAGCACAGGGTTAGATACAGAGTAAAGCTCCCCCTACACTGTCCCCAACAAACACTCCCGGGACAGGTACAGCACGGGGTTAGATACAGAGTAAAGCTCCCTCTACACTGTCCCCATCAAACAGTCCCAGGACAGGTACAGCATGGGGTTAGATACCGAGTAAAGCTCCCTCTACACTGTCCCCATCAAACACTCCCAGGACAGGTACAGCACGGGGTTAGATACAGAGTAAAGCTCCCTCTACACTGTCCCCACCAAACACTCCCAGGGCAGGTACAGCACGGGGTTAGATACAGAGTAAAGCTCCCCCTACACTGTCCCCATCAAACACTCCCAGGACAGGTACAGCACGGGGTTAGATACAGAGTAAAGCTCCCTCTGCACTGTCCCCATCAAACATTCCCAGGACAGGTACAGCACGGGGTTAGATACAGAGTAAAGCTCCCTCTACACTGTCCCCATCAAACACTCCCAGGACAGGTACAGCACGGGTTAGATACAGAGTACAGCTCCCTCTACACTGTCCCCATCAAACACTCCCAGGACAGGTACAGCACGGGTTAGATACAGAGTACAGCTCCCTCTACACTGTCCCCATCAAACACTCCCAGGACAGTGACAGCACAGGGTTAGATACAGAATAAAGCTCCCTCTACACTGTCCCCATCAAACACTCCCAGGACAGGTACAGCACGGGGTTAGATACAGAGTAAAGCTCGCTCTACACTGTCCCCATCAAACACTCCCAGGACAGGTACAGCACGGGGTTAGATACAGAGTAAAGCTCCCTCTACACTGTCCCCATCAAACACTCCCAGGACAGGTACAGCACGGGGTTAGATACAGAGTAAAGCTCCCTCTACACTGTCCCCATCAAACACTCCCAGGACAGGTACAGCACGGGGTTAGATACAGAGTAAAGCTCCCTCTACACTGTCCCTATCAAACACTCCCAGGACAGGTACAGCACGGGGTTAGATACAGAGTAAAGCTCCCTCTACACTGTCCCCATCAAGCACTCCCAAGACAGATACAGTACGGGGTTAGATACAGAGTAAAGCTCCCTCTACACTGTCCCCATCAAACACTCCCAGGAGAGGTACAGCACGGGGTTAGATACAGAGTAAAGCTCCCTCTACACTGTCCCCATCAAACACTCCCAGGAGAGGTACAGCACGGGGTTAGATACAGAGTAAAGCTCCCTCTACACTGTCCCCATCAAACACTCCCAGGACAGATACAGCACGGGGTTAGATATAGAGTAAAGCTCCCTCTGCACTGTCCCCATCAAACACTCCCAGGACAGGTACAGCACGGGGTTAGATACAGAGTAAAGCTTCCTCTACACTGTCCCCATCAAACACTCCCAGGACAGGTACAGCACAGGGTTAGATACAGAGTAAAGCTCCCTCTACACTGTCCCCATCAAACACTCCCAGGACAGGTACAGCACGGGGTTAGATACAGAGTAAAGCTCCCTCTACACTGTCCCCATCAAACACTCCCAGGACAGGTACAGCACAGGGTTAGATACAGAGTAAAGCTCCCTCTCCACTGTCCCCATCAAACTCTCCCAGGACAGGTACAGCACAGGGTTAGATACAGAGTAAAGCTCCCTCTACACTGTCCCCATCAAACACTCCCAGGACAGGTACAGCACGGGGTTAGATACAGAGTAAAGCTCCCTCTACACTGTCCCCATCAAACACTCCCAGGACAGGTACAGCCCGGGGTTAGATACAGAGTAAAGCTCCCTCTACACTCTCCCCATCAAACGCTCCCAGGACAGATACAGCACGGGGTTAGATACAGAGTAAAGCTCCCTCTACACTGTCCCCATCAAACACTCCCAGGACAGGTACAGCACGGGGTTAGATACAGAGTAAAGCTCCCTCTACACTGTCCCCCATCAAACACTCCCAGGACAGGTACAGCAGGGGGTTAGATATAGAGAAAGCTCCCTCTACACTGTCTCCATCAAACACTCCCAGGACAGGTACAGCATGGCGTTAGATACAGAGTAAAGCTCCCTCTACACTGTCCCCATCAAACACTCCCAGGACAGGTACAGCACGGGGTTAGATACAGAGTAAAGCTCCCTCTACACTGTCCCCATCAAACACTCCCAGGACAGGTACAGCACGGGGTTAGATACAGAGTAAAGCTCCCTCTACACTGTCTCCATCAAACACTCCCAGAATAGGTACAGCACGGGGTTAGATACAGAGTAAAGCTCCCTCTCCACTGTCCCCATCAAACACCCCCAGGACAGGTACAGCACGCGTTTAGATACAGAGTAAAGCTCCCTCTCCACTGTCCCCATCAAACTCTCCCAGGACAGGTACAGCACAGGGTTAGATACAGAGTAAAGCTCCCCCTACACTGTCCCCAACAAACACTCCCGGGACAGGTACAGCACGGGGTTAGATACAGAGTAAAGCTCCCTCTACACTGTCCCCATCAAACAGTCCCAGGACAGGTACAGCATGGGGTTAGATACCGAGTAAAGCTCCCTCTACACTGTCCCCATCAAACACTCCCAGGACAGGTACAGCACGGGGTTAGATACAGAGTAAAGCTCCCTCTACACTGTCCCCACCAAACACTCCCAGGGCAGGTACAGCACGGGGTTAGATACAGAGTAAAGCTCCCCCTACACTGTCCCCATCAAACACTCCCAGGACAGGTACAGCACGGGGTTAGATACAGAGTAAAGCTCCCTCTGCACTGTCCCCATCAAACATTCCCAGGACAGGTACAGCACGGGGTTAGATACAGAGTAAAGCTCCCTCTACACTGTCCCCATCAAACACTCCCAGGACAGGTACAGCACGGGTTAGATACAGAGTACAGCTCCCTCTACACTGTCCCCATCAAACACTCCCAGGACAGGTACAGCACGGGTTAGATACAGAGTACAGCTCCCTCTACACTGTCCCCATCAAACACTCCCAGGACAGTGACAGCACAGGGTTAGATACAGAATAAAGCTCCCTCTACACTGTCCCCATCAAACACTCCCAGGACAGGTACAGCACGGGGTTAGATACAGAGTAAAGCTCGCTCTACACTGTCCCCATCAAACACTCCCAGGACAGGTACAGCACGGGGTTAGATACAGAGTAAAGCTCCCTCTACACTGTCCCCATCAAACACTCCCAGGACAGGTACAGCACGGGGTTAGATACAGAGTAAAGCTCCCTCTACACTGTCCCCATCAAACACTCCCAGGACAGGTACAGCACGGGGTTAGATACAGAGTAAAGCTCCCTCTACACTGTCCCTATCAAACACTCCCAGGACAGGTACAGCACGGGGTTAGATACAGAGTAAAGCTCCCTCTACACTGTCCCCATCAAGCACTCCCAAGACAGATACAGTACGGGGTTAGATACAGAGTAAAGCTCCCTCTACACTGTCCCCATCAAACACTCCCAGGAGAGGTACAGCACGGGGTTAGATACAGAGTAAAGCTCCCTCTACACTGTCCCCATCAAACACTCCCAGGAGAGGTACAGCACGGGGTTAGATACAGAGTAAAGCTCCCTCTACACTGTCCCCATCAAACACTCCCAGGACAGATACAGCACGGGGTTAGATATAGAGTAAAGCTCCCTCTGCACTGTCCCCATCAAACACTCCCAGGACAGGTACAGCACGGGGTTAGATACAGAGTAAAGCTTCCTCTACACTGTCCCCATCAAACACTCCCAGGACAGGTACAGCACAGGGTTAGATACAGAGTAAAGCTCCCTCTACACTGTCCCCATCAAACACTCCCAGGACAGGTACAGCACGGGGTTAGATACAGAGTAAAGCTCCCTCTACACTGTCCCCATCAAACACTCCCAGGACAGGTACAGCACAGGGTTAGATACAGAGTAAAGCTCCCTCTCCACTGTCCCCATCAAACTCTCCCAGGACAGGTACAGCACAGGGTTAGATACAGAGTAAAGCTCCCTCTACACTGTCCCCATCAAACACTCCCAGGACAGGTACAGCACGGGGTTAGATACAGAGTAAAGCTCCCTCTACACTGTCCCCATCAAACACTCCCAGGACAGGTACAGCCCGGGGTTAGATACAGAGTAAAGCTCCCTCTACACTCTCCCCATCAAACGCTCCCAGGACAGATACAGCACGGGGTTAGATACAGAGTAAAGCTCCCTCTACACTGTCCCCATCAAACACTCCCAGGACAGGTACAGCACGGGGTTAGATACAGAGTAAAGCTCCCTCTACACTGTCCCCCATCAAACACTCCCAGGACAGGTACAGCAGGGGGTTAGATATAGAGAAAGCTCCCTCTACACTGTCTCCATCAAACACTCCCAGGACAGGTACAGCATGGCGTTAGATACAGAGTAAAGCTCCCTCTACACTGTCCCCATCAAACACTCCCAGGACAGGTACAGCACGGGGTTAGATACAGAGTAAAGCTCCCTCTACACTGTCCCCATCAAACACTCCCAGGACAGGTACAGCACGGGGTTAGATACAGAGTAAAGCTCCCTCTACACTGTCTCCATCAAACACTCCCAGAATAGGTACAGCACGGGGTTAGATACAGAGTAAAGCTCCCTCTACACTGTCCCCATCAAACACTCCCAGGACAGGTACAGCACGGGGTTAGATACAGAGTAAAGCTCCCTCTACACTGTCCCCATCAAACACTCCCAGGACAGGTACAGCACGGGGTTAGATGCAGAGTAAAGCTCCCTCTACACTGTCCCCATCAAACACTCGCAGGAGAGGTACAGCACAGGGTTAGATACAGAGTAAAGCTCCCTCTACACTGTCCCCATCAAACACTCCCAGGACAGGTACAGCACGGGGTTAGATACAGAGGAAAGCTCCCTCTACACTGTCCCCATCAAACACTCCCAGGACAGGTACAGCACGGGGTTAGATACAGAGTAAAGCTCCCTCTACACTGTCCCCATCAAACACTCCCTGGACAGGTACAGCACGGGGTTAGATACAGAGTAAAGCTCCCTCTACACTGTCCCCATCAAGCACTCCCAAGACAGATACAGTACGGGGTTAGATACAGAGTAAAGCTCCCTCTACACTGTCCCCATCAAACACTCCCAGGAGAGGTACAGCACGGGGTTAGATACAGAGTAAAGCTCCCTCTACACTGTCCCCATCAAACACTCCCAGGAGAGGTACAGCACGGGGTTAGATACAGAGTAAAGCTCCCTCTACACTGTCCCCATCAAACACTCCCAGGACAGATACAGCACGGGGTTAGATATAGAGTAAAGCTCCCTCTGCACTGTCCCCATCAAACACTCCCAGGACAGGTACAGCACGGGGTTAGATACAGAGTAAAGCTTCCTCTACACTGTCCCCATCAAACACTCCCAGGACAGGTACAGCACAGGGTTAGATACAGAGTAAAGCTCCCTCTACACTGTCCCCATCAAACACTCCCAGGACAGGTACAGCACGGGGTTAGATACAGAGTAAAGCTCCCTCTACACTGTCCCCATCAAACACTCCCAGGCAAGGTACAGCACAGGGTTAGATACAGAGTAAAGCTCCCTCTCCACTGTCCCCATCAAACTCTCCCAGGACAGGTACAGCACAGGGTTAGATACAGAGTAAAGCTCCCTCTACACTGTCCCCATCAAACACTCCCAGGACAGGTACAGCACGGGGTTAGATACAGAGTAAAGCTCCCTCTACACTGTCCCCATCAAACACTCCCAGGACAGGTACAGCCCGGGGTTAGATACAGAGTAAAGCTCCCTCTACACTCTCCCCATCAAACGCTCCCAGGACAGATACAGCACGGGGTTAGATACAGAGTAAAGCTCCCTCTACACTGTCCCCATCAAACACTCCCAGGACAGGTACAGCACGGGGTTAGATACAGAGTAAAGCTCCCTCTACACTGTCCCCCATCAAACACTCCCAGGACAGGTACAGCAGGGGGTTAGATACAGAGTAAAGCTCCCTCTACACTGTCCCTATCAAACACTCCCAGGACAGGTACAGCACGGGGTTAGATACAGAGTAAAGCTCCCTCTACACTGTCCCCATCAAGCACTCCCAAGACAGATACAGTACGGGGTTAGATACAGAGTAAAGCTCCCTCTACACTGTCCCCATCAAACACTCCCAGGAGAGGTACAGCACGGGGTTAGATACAGAGTAAAGCTCCCTCTACACTGTCCCCATCAAACACTCCCAGGAGAGGTACAGCACGGGGTTAGATACAGAGTAAAGCTCCCTCTACACTGTCCCCATCAAACACTCCCAGGACAGATACAGCACGGGGTTAGATATAGAGTAAAGCTCCCTCTGCACTGTCCCCATCAAACACTCCCAGGACAGGTACAGCACGGGGTTAGATACAGAGTAAAGCTTCCTCTACACTGTCCCCATCAAACACTCCCAGGACAGGTACAGCACAGGGTTAGATACAGAGTAAAGCTCCCTCTACACTGTCCCCATCAAACACTCCCAGGACAGGTACAGCACGGGGTTAGATACAGAGTAAAGCTCCCTCTACACTGTCCCCATCAAACACTCCCAGGACAGGTACAGCACAGGGTTAGATACAGAGTAAAGCTCCCTCTCCACTGTCCCCATCAAACTCTCCCAGGACAGGTACAGCACAGGGTTAGATACAGAGTAAAGCTCCCTCTACACTGTCCCCATCAAACACTCCCAGGACAGGTACAGCACGGGGTTAGATACAGAGTAAAGCTCCCTCTACACTGTCCCCATCAAACACTCCCAGGACAGGTACAGCCCGGGGTTAGATACAGAGTAAAGCTCCCTCTACACTCTCCCCATCAAACGCTCCCAGGACAGATACAGCACGGGGTTAGATACAGAGTAAAGCTCCCTCTACACTGTCCCCATCAAACACTCCCAGGACAGGTACAGCACGGGGTTAGATACAGAGTAAAGCTCCCTCTACACTGTCCCCCATCAAACACTCCCAGGACAGGTACAGCAGGGGGTTAGATATAGAGAAAGCTCCCTCTACACTGTCTCCATCAAACACTCCCAGGACAGGTACAGCATGGCGTTAGATACAGAGTAAAGCTCCCTCTACACTGTCCCCATCAAACACTCCCAGGACAGGTACAGCACGGGGTTAGATACAGAGTAAAGCTCCCTCTACACTGTCCCCATCAAACACTCCCAGGACAGGTACAGCACGGGGTTAGATACAGAGTAAAGCTCCCTCTACACTGTCTCCATCAAACACTCCCAGAATAGGTACAGCACGGGGTTAGATACAGAGTAAAGCTCCCTCTACACTGTCCCCATCAAACACTCCCAGGACAGGTACAGCACGGGGTTAGATACAGAGTAAAGCTCCCTCGACACTGTCCCCATCAAACACTCCCAGGACAGGTACAGCACGGGGTTAGATGCAGAGTAAAGCTCCCTCTACACTGTCCCCATCAAACACTCGCAGGAGAGGTACAGCACAGGGTTAGATACAGAGTAAAGCTCCCTCTACACTGTCCCCATCAAACACTCCCAGGACAGGTACAGCACGGGGTTAGATACAGAGGAAAGCTCCCTCTACACTGTCCCCATCAAACACTCCCAGGACAGGTACAGCACGGGGTTAGATACAGAGTAAAGCTCCCTCTACACTGTCCCCATCAAACACTCCCTGGACAGGTACAGCACGGGGTTAGATACAGAGTAAAGCTCCCTCTACACTGTCCCCATCAAGCACTCCCAAGACAGATACAGTACGGGGTTAGATACAGAGTAAAGCTCCCTCTACACTGTCCCCATCAAACACTCCCAGGAGAGGTACAGCACGGGGTTAGATACAGAGTAAAGCTCCCTCTACACTGTCCCCATCAAACACTCCCAGGAGAGGTACAGCACGGGGTTAGATACAGAGTAAAGCTCCCTCTACACTGTCCCCATCAAACACTCCCAGGACAGATACAGCACGGGGTTAGATATAGAGTAAAGCTCCCTCTGCACTGTCCCCATCAAACACTCCCAGGACAGGTACAGCACGGGGTTAGATACAGAGTAAAGCTTCCTCTACACTGTCCCCATCAAACACTCCCAGGACAGGTACAGCACAGGGTTAGATACAGAGTAAAGCTCCCTCTACACTGTCCCCATCAAACACTCCCAGGACAGGTACAGCACGGGGTTAGATACAGAGTAAAGCTCCCTCTACACTGTCCCCATCAAACACTCCCAGGACAGGTACAGCACAGGGTTAGATACAGAGTAAAGCTCCCTCTCCACTGTCCCCATCAAACTCTCCCAGGACAGGTACAGCACAGGGTTAGATACAGAGTAAAGCTCCCTCTACACTGTCCCCATCAAACACTCCCAGGACAGGTACAGCACGGGGTTAGATACAGAGTAAAGCTCCCTCTACACTGTCCCCATCAAACACTCCCAGGACAGGTACAGCCCGGGGTTAGATACAGAGTAAAGCTCCCTCTACACTCTCCCCATCAAACGCTCCCAGGACAGATACAGCACGGGGTTAGATACAGAGTAAAGCTCCCTCTACACTGTCCCCATCAAACACTCCCAGGACAGGTACAGCACGGGGTTAGATACAGAGTAAAGCTCCCTCTACACTGTCCCCCATCAAACACTCCCAGGACAGGTACAGCAGGGGGTTAGATATAGAGAAAGCTCCCTCTACACTGTCTCCATCAAACACTCCCAGGACAGGTACAGCATGGCGTTAGATACAGAGTAAGGCTCCCTCTACACTGTCCCCATCAAACACTCCCAGGAGAGGTACAGCACGGGGTTAGATACAGAGTAAAGCTCCCTCTACACTGTCCCCATCAAACACTCCCAGAATAGGTACAGCACGGGGTTAGATACAGATTAAAGCTCCCTCTACACTGTCCCCATCAAACACTCCTAGGACAGGTACAGCACGGGGTTAGATACAGAGTAAAGCTCCCTCTACACTGTCTCCATCAAACACTCCCAGAATAGGTACAGCACGGGGTTAGATACAGAGTAAAGCTCCCTCTACACTGTCCCCATCAAACACTCCCAGGACAGGTACAGCACGGGGTTAGATACAGAGTAAAGCTCCCTCTACACTGTCCCCATCAAACACTCCCAGGACAGGTACAGCACGGGGTTAGATGCAGAGTAAAGCTCCCTCTACACTGTCCCCATCAAACACTCGCAGGAGAGGTACAGCACAGGGTTAGATACAGAGTAAAGCTCCCTCTACACTGTCCCCATCAAACACTCCCAGGACAGATACAGCACGGGGTTAGGTACAGAGTAAAGCTCCCTCGACACAAGGTGGTGGTGAGCTGCTTTCTTGAACCGCTGCAGCCCATGTGGTGTAGGTACACCCAAAAGGATAATGTTACACAACTGGGCGTATTCTGGAGGTTTATAAATGATGCGAGATAGAGGCTCCAAATCTGTCGGGAAATCAAAGGTGTCACAAACTCTCAAGTGATGGAATCGGGATTGAATTCCCCAAGTATCGATTGGGATAATCTGCCGGTAAATGTGGAGGAGGGGGAGGAATTTCTGAAATGGGTTCAGGAGAACCTCCTTGATCACACTGTTGACATTGTAACTGGAAGCAGGAATTTCTGCATTTGCTGCTGGGGAATGAGATGGGTCCAGTGGACTGTGGGTTTCTGAGCGTCCTTATGGATAAGAGTGATTATCACATCATCAGCTTTAGATTAGCAATGGACAAAAGCAAGGAACAATCCAAGAAAGGACGTCTAAATTGGAGAACAAATAACAAAGAACAATCCAGCGCAGGAACAGGACCTTCGGCCCTTCAATCCTGTACCGGTCATGATACCACCCTTGGCCAAAACCCTCAGCACTTCCTTGTGCCGTATCCCTCTATACCCATCCTACCCATGTGTTTGTCAAGATGCCTTTTGAACACCGTTAATGTATCTGCTTCCACAACCTGCCCTGGCAACGCGTTCCAGGCTCTCACCACCCTCGGTGTAAAAACCTGCCTCGCATATCTCCTCCAGACTTTGCCCCATGACCTTAAACCTATGAACCTACAAACATTAATGATCTGGAAGAAGGTACTGAAGGCACTGTTGCTAAGTTTGCAGATGATACAAAGATCTGTAGAGGGGCAGGTAGTATTGAGGAAGCAGGCGGGCTGCAGAAGGACTTGGACAGGCTAGGAGAGTGGGCAATGAAGTGGCAGATGGAATACAATGTGGAAAAGTGTGAGGTTATGCACTTTGGAAGGAGGAATTTAGACATAGACTATTTTCTAAATGGGGAAATGGGGAAAAAGCACAAAGGGACTTGGGAATCCTTGTTCACGATTCTCTTCAGGTTAATGTGCAGGTTCAGTCGGTAGTTAAGAAGGCAAATGCAATGTTAGCATTCATGTTAAGAGGGCTGGAATACAAGACCAGGAATGTACTTCTGAGGCTGTATAAGGCTCTGGTCAGACCCCATTTGGAGTATTGTGAGCAGTTTTGGGCCCCAGATCTAAGGAAGGATGTGCTGGCCTTAGAAAGGGTCCAGAGGAGGTTCACAAGAATGATCCCTGGAATGAAGAACTTGCCGTATGAGAAACGGTTGAGGACCAGTTGGAGTTTAGAAGGATGAGAGGGGATCTTATTGAAACATACAGGATATTGCAAGGCCTGGATAGAGTGGATGTGGAGAGGATGTTTCCACTTGTAGGAAACACTAGAAGCAGAGGACACCATCTCAGACTAAAGGGACGATCCTTTAAAACCGAGATGAGGAGGAATTTCTTCAGCCAGAGGGTGGTGAATCTGTGGAACTCTTTGCCGCAGAAGGCTGTGGAGGCCAAATCACTGAGTGTCTTTAAGACAGAGGTAGATAGGTTCTTGATTATTAAGGGGATCAGGGGTTATGGGGAGAAGGCAGGAGAATGGGGATGAGAAAATATCAGCCGTGATTGAATGGCGGAGCAGACTCGATGGGCCGAGTGGCCTAATTCTGCTCCTATGTCTTATGGTCTATGCCCCCTGGTGACTGACCCCTCCACCCTGGGAAAGAGTGCCTGCCCATCCACTCTGTCCACACCCCTCATAATCTTGTAGGCGTCTATCAGGTCACCCCTCAACCTCCGTCATTCTATTGCAAACAGTCTGAGTCTATTCAGCCTCTCCACACAGCTAATGAGAAGAGAAATAGCCAGGGTAAGATGGAACTAAAGACGAAGAGGAAAATCTGGATCAGAGCAATGGGTATCTGGTGGATTCAGATGAATTCTTCAAACGAGAACCAGGTCAAATACAATAAGTTGAGAGAAGTGAAAAAAAATACAGGAAAAGAGAAAATGAAAATGGAATGAGAATTAACAGAAACCCCCCAAATCTTCTCGTGGCGTGGAAGTAGTAAACAGGTTGTGGTGTCCAATCGGGACACATGTCTGCGTGGGTTTCACCCCCACAACCCAAAGATGTGCAGGGTAGGTGGATTGGCCACGCTAAATTGCCCCTTGATTGGAACAAATGAATTGGGTACTCTGAATTTATTTTAAAAAAGAGAATCCCGAGGATTGGTCTGAAAGGTCAAAATCCTGGAATTCCCTCCCTAAGAGCACAGTGGGTGTACCTACACCCCCGGGACAGCAGTGGTTGAAGAAGGCAGCTCACCCCCACCTTCTGAAGGGCAATTAGGGATGGGCAGTAAATGCTGACCTGACCAGCGGCCCACATCAGGTGAACGAAAAAAAGAAAATACATCCCGGACTCAATGACCCAACCAGCCAAAATACTTCCCTTGATCATTGTTAATTGTGTATGAATTTAGTGTTAATTGTATTCAGGTGGTGGTATCTGGAGACTCACCTGTGTTTCTATATAAAGGAGTAAGTGTGGGAGTAGGCTGGAGGTAGATGGTATAGAAAGCATTTCTCATTCAAAAAACCGCTGCAAGTATTTGTGTAATCTCCAGTGTGGTTTCCCTCCCTGGGTACTTTCTGAACACTGAAAATCTATGTGTGGGAGGGGGTTTCAGTTTGTGGCGTAGGGGAGGGGTAATTCAATTCAGATTATGCTGACAGAAATTTAAACCTGATTATTAACATCCAAACCTCGCATCATTTGCTGACTTCACCAAAGCTGAGGATCAAGCTGATAAAACTGCGATCATTGTTTTGACTCCTGTGTGTCTGTTTCAGGAGCACTGCTATTTCACTGCTGGATTCACACAATGCAATCATCTCCATTGATCCAACAATGCCTACCAATACAGAAAGGTAACTTCAACCTTCCAACTTTCCAGCTGTTCTTCAGAAACTGGTCACTAGGTATTAATTATCTCTGCCTAATGTCTTATTATAATAATAATATTAATAATCTTTATATGTCACAAGTAGGTTTACATTAACACTGCAATGAAGTTACTGTGAAAAGCCCCTAGTTACCACATTCCGGCCCCTGTTCGGGTACACAGAGGGAGAATTCAGAATGTCCAATTCACCTAACAGCACGTTTTTCGTGACTTGAGGGAGGAAACCGGAGCGCCCGGAGGAAACCCACACAGACACGGGGAGAACGTGCAGACTCCGCACAGACAGTGACCCAAGCTGGAATCGAAAGGGTCCTTAGTGCTGTGAAGCAACAGTGCTAGCCACTGTGCTACATGCTTCACAGCGCCAGGGACCTGGGTTTGATTCCCCGCTGGGTCGCTGTCTGTGTGGAGTCTGCACGTTCCCCCCCCCCTCCGTGTCTGCGTGGGTTTCCTCCGGGTGCTCCGGTTTCCTCCCACGAGTCACGAAAGATGTTGGGCTGCTTTCTCAGCCGTCGGATGCTCCATTTTACCGGCAGCCCGGGGTTTTCACGAAGGCGCGGGGCTGCCCCACAACGGGAAACCCCATTGACCAGCCGGCGAAACGGAGCATCCCGCCGGCGGGGTGAACCAGAAATCTGGCGCAGCGGGGCGGAGAATCCAGCCCGTGGGGAAAAACATCCAGCCCGTGGGGCAAAACATCCAGCCCGTGGGGCAAAACATCCAGCCCGTGGGGCAGAAAATCCAGCCCGTGGGGCAGAAAATCCAGCCCGTGGGGCAGAAAATCCAGCCCGTGGGGAAAAACATCCAGCCCGTGGGGCAGAAAATCCAGCCCGTGGGGCAGAAAATCCAGCCCGTGGGGCAGAAAATCCAGCCCGTGGGGCAGAAAATCCAGCCCGTGGGGCAGAAGATCCAGCCAATGGGGAAAAACATCCAGCCCGTGGGGCAGAAAATCCAGCCCGTGGGGCAAAACATCCAGCCCGTGGGGCAGAAAATCCAGCCCGTGCTGTTAGGTGAGAAGGCAAATGGAATTTTGTCCTTCACTGCGAGAGGGATGGAGTTTAAGACTAGGGAGGTTATGCTGCAATTGTATAAGGTGTTAGTGAGGCCACACCTGGAGTATTGTGTTCAGTTTTGGTCTCCTTACTTGAGAAAGGACGTACTGGCACTGGAGGGTGTGAAGAGGAGATTCACTAGGTTAATCCCAGAGCTGAAGGGTTGGATTACGAGGAGAGGTTGAGTAGACAGGGACTGTACTCGTTGGAATTTAGAAGGATGAGGGGGGATCTTATAGAACATATAAAATTGTGAAGGGAATAGATAGGATAGCTGCGGGCAGGTTTTTTCCACTGGCGGGTGAAAGCAGAACTAGGGGGCATAGCCTCAAAATAAGGGGAAGTAGATTTAGGACTGAGTTTAGGAGGAACTTCTTCACCCAAAGGGTTGTGAATCTATGGAATTCTTTGCCCAGTGAAACAGTTGAGGCTCCTTCATTAAATGTTTTTAAGATAAAGATAGATAGTTTTTTTAAGAATAAAGGGATTAAGGGTTATGGTGTTCGGGACGGAAAGTGGAGCTGAGTCCACAAAAGATCAGCCATGATCTCATTGAATGGTGGAGCAGGCTCGAGGGGCCAGATGGCCGACTCCTGCTCCTAGTTCTTATGTTCTTATGAATTGGACATTCTGAATTCTCCCTCTGTGTACCCGAACAGGTGCCGGAATGTGGCGACTCGGGGCTTTTCACAGTAACTTCATTGCAGTTTAAATGTAAGCCTACTTGTGACAATAATAAACATTATTAATATTATTAAACTGCACATATTCTGTTAATGAAGGTGTGTTCATAACACAGTCAAACAGGTTTAGTATCGATCTGCAAATCCTTCCAACACACGCCAATGGCAGGCGGTAGGAAAGGGAGAGATTCCTGGTCAGCCATGCGATGGAAGGAATGTTGGAGCCTCTACCATCACTGCCCATAGCTCCAGTCTACAACAAGCCTGTAAAAGTACATGTTGGCTCGGCAACTTAAACTTCCTGCGTGAACTATAGCACATCACCACCAACATTCCGTCCCTGCTGAAATTCCTTGAAATGTGTCTTATTGTCCCAAACGTTGTCTCTTTGTTCCAGCTCTCCATATCGAGTTGTTGCTCTGACAGGTGCTCAGCTATCAGGTCAGTTCATTATAATGACCAATTCTCTCTATACATCAGGTACACAAGCAAAGGCTGTTCTCCGATTGTTGTGATTGTCAGTGATGTGGGCAAGTGTGTTCCTCTGCGTGAATGTGTGTTCCTCTGCGTGAATGTGTGTTCCTCTGCGTGAATGCGTGTTCCTCTGCGTGAATGCGTGTTCCTCTGCGTGAATGTGTGTTCCTCTGCGTGAATGTGTGTTCCTCTGAGTGAATGTGTGTTCCTCTGCGTGAATGTGTGTTCCTCTGCGTGAATGTGTGTTTCTCTGTGTGAGGCCATGTTCCTCTGCGTGAATGTGTGTTCCACTGCGTGAATGTGTGTTCCTCTGCGTGAATGTGTGTTCCTCTGCGTGAATGTGTGTTCCTCTGCGTGAATGTGTGTTCCTCTGCGAGAATGTGTGTTCCTCTGCGTGAATGTGTGTTCCTCTGCGTGAATGTGTGTTCCTCTGCGAGAATGTGTGTTCCTCTGCGAGAATGTGTGTTCCTCTGCGTGAATGCGTGTTCCTCTGCGTGAGTGCGTGTTCCTCTGCGTGAATGTGTGTTCCTCTGCGTGAATGTGTGTTCCTCTGCGAGAATGTGTGTTCCTCTGCGTGAATGCGTGTTCCTCTGCGTGAATGTGTGTTTCTCTGCGTGAATGTGTGTTCCTCTGCGTGAATGTGTGTTCCTCTGCGTGAATGTGTGTTCCTCTGCGAGAATGTGTGTTCCTCTGCGTGAATGTGTGTTCCTCTGCGTGAATGTGTGTTCCTCTGCGAGAATGTGTGTTCCTCTGCGTGAATGCGTGTTCCTCTGCGTGAATGCGTGTTCCTTTGCGTGAATGTGTGTTCCTCTGCGTGAATGTGTGTTCCTCTGCGTGAATGCGTGTTCCTCTGCGTGAATGTGTGTTTCTCTGCGTGAATGTGTGTTCCTCTGCGTGAATGTGTGTTCCTCTGCGTGAATGTGTGTTCCTCTGCGAGAATGTGTGTTCCTCTGCGTGAATGTGTGTTCCTCTGCGTGAATGTGTGTTCCTCTGCGAGAATGTGTGTTCCTCTGCGTGAATGCGTGTTCCTCTGCGTGAATGCGTGTTCCTTTGCGTGAATGTGTGTTCCTCTGCGTGAATGTGTGTTCCTCTGCGTGAATGCGTGTTCCTCTGCGTGAATGTGTGTTCCTCTGCGTGAATGTGTGTTCCTCTGCGAGAATGTGTGTTCCTCTGCGTGAATGCGTGTTCCTCTGCGTGAATGCGTGTTCCTTTGCGTGAATGTGTGTTCCTCTGCGTGAATGTGTGTTCCTCTGCGTGAATGCGTGTATCTCTGTGTGAGGCCGTGTTCTTCTGCGTGAATGCGTGTTTCTCTGTGTGAGGCCGTGTTCTTCTGGTGTGAGTGTGTTTTGTTCTGTGTGATGCCCCACAGTGCCTCATGGATGCCCAGTCTCGAGTTGTTCAGTCTGTTTGAAGTCTATCCCATTTAGCGCGGGGCCAGTGCCACACAACACGATGGAGGATATCCTCAATGTGAAGACGGGACTTTGTCTCCACAAGGACTGTGCGGTGGTCACTTCTGCCGATACTGTCAGGGACAGGTACACCTGCAGCAGGCAGGTTGGTGAGGAGGAGGTCAAGTATGTTTTTCCCTCTTGTTGGTTCCCTCACACCTGCTGCAGTCCCAGTCTAGCAGCTCTGTCCTTTAGGACCCGGCCAGCTCAGTCTGTGGTGGTATGACCGAGCCACTCTTGGTGATGGACATTGAAACCCCCACCCAGAGAATATTCTGCGCCCTCGCCACCCTCCGAGCTTCCTCCAAGTGGTGGTCAACATGGAGGAGTAACTGATTCATCAGCTGATGGTGGCCGGTACGTGGTAATCAGCAGGAGGTTTCCTTGCGCATGTATAACCTGAAGCCAGGAGACTTCCTGGGGTCCAGAGTGGAAGTTGAGGACTCGCAGGAAACTCCCTCCGGACTGTATCCCACTGTGTCGCCCCCTCTGTTGGGTCTGACCTGCCGGTGAGACAGGACATACCCAGGAATGGTGAGAGTGGAGTCCCGGACATTGTCTGTGAGGTACGATTCTGTGAGTGTGACTACGTCAGGCTGTAGTTTGACGAGTCTGTGAGAAGCTCTCCCAACTTTGGCACAAGCCCCCAGATGTTAGTGAGGATCTTGCAGGGTCGGCAGGGCTGGGTTTGCCGTTGTCGATTCCGGTGCTGGGTCGATGCTGGGGGGCCGTCCGGTTTTGTTCCTTTTTGATGTTTTTGCAGCAGTTGAATAAAACTGAGTGGTTTGCTGAGAGTCCATCACATTGCTGTGGGTCTGGGGTCACGTGTAGGCCAGACCAGGTAAGGACGGCAGATTTCCTTCCCTAAAGGACGTTAGTGAACCAGGTGGATTTTTACAACAATTCACAATGGGTTCATGTCAACATTAGAGTTTTAATTCCAGAGATGTTATTGAGTTTTAATTCCACCATCTGCTGGGGTGGGATTGGAACCCGGGTCACAGATTTGTATCCTGGGTCCATGGGTTACTGGTCCAGTGACAATACCACGATGCCTCCACCTCCCCAGAGGTCCGGGCAGCATCTTCCACCTTGGGAAAGATAAATACAAAATATTAATTTATTACCTTCGCCAAGCCTCCTGCCTCCATACCCAGGAATGGTGATAATGGCGATAACGGTGATAATGGTGATAATGGCGATCATGGTGTCTGGGACATTGGGCTGGATTCTCCGTCCTGGGATGCCCAGAATGCTGTCTCCGATGGTCTGGTGAATCGGCATCGCCGCAAAATTGGGATGGGCGCCGTTGCCGACCCTTCACTGGCGGCGTGAATGAGTTCCACTCCACACGGCAGCAAGCACATGGAAATAAATGCAAATGGGTTGTAATGTCCCTTTTGCATCTGTTTATCAGGCCTGGTGCCCTATGCTCTGGCCTCCCGTGATTCTCCTGTGCGCACGGCAGGGATTCACATGGGCATGGTTCACTTGTGGTCGCCACAATCATGCCCCTGACGTGGTGGATCTTATGGTTGGCCAAGGAATCTGGAACCCTCCCCCTGACACCATCTCTTCAGCCACGTATCCATCTGATACATCCTGGTATTCTACTCTGACTAGCACGTGGCATTGGTAACAATCCTGAGATCACCACCTTCGAGGACCGAGTTCTCAACTTTCTTCCTGACTCCCGATGTTCTGCCTTTAGGGCCTCTTCGCTTTTTTTTCCCTATGTAATTGGTACCGATGTGTACCACAACCACTGGCTGGTCACCCTCCCCCCTCCAGAGTGTCCTGTACCCTCCGAGACATCCCTGACCCTAGCACCAGGGGGGCAACACACCATCCTGGAGTCTCGTTTGCGGCCACAGAAACGCCTGTCTATTCCCCTTACAATTGAATCCCCGATAACTATTGCACTGTCACACCTATCACCCCTATCACCCTATTGTCACACCGATCACCCCTATCACCCTATTGTCACACCTATCACCCCTCCCTCTTGCATGGAATTAATTTGGCTGCTGCTCCTTTCCCTGAGAGACCATTTCCCTCAACAGTATCCAAAGTGGTTTATCTGTTTTGCAGGGGAATGGCCACAGGGGATTCCTGCACTGCCGGTCTAGCTCTCTTGCTCTGTCTGGTGGTCACCCATTCACTTCCTATCTGCAGAGTCTGAGCCTGTGGTGTGACCGCCTCTCTATACGTGCTATCCACACCACTCTCCACCTCGCGGATGCTCCACTGTGTCCGCAGTCAGCGCTCCAGCTCCGAAACCCAGACTTCCAGTAGCTGTCCCCGGAGAGACCTCCTGCACACATGCTGGCCCCGGGCACTGGGAATGTTCCCGGCCTCCCACATGCTGCAAGAGGAGCAAACCAAGGCTTTGAGCTGACCTGCCACGAGTAGCCCTTTAAAGTAAAGATTGGAAGAGTTTAATATCAGATTGTATGCAATTCTCTGCTGCCCTCCTGTCCTTGTCCTCGGTACTATATAGCCCTTACAGAGTGTAAACCACAAATGTGTTTTCAAACTGTGAGTAATAAAAATTGTGAAGCCTTACCCACCACTTAGCAATCGGCTGTCTCCCTTGTAGCCTCAGCTGCAGCAGGCACGACCCCGCTCGAGACATTTAAAGGTTACAGAGCAAGGAGAAAAAACAAAGAGCTCTGCACCAAATTCTTTCTCAGCTTCAAACTCCCAAGTTTAAAACTCTCTCTGGCTGTGTCTCTCTCTGGCTGTGCCTCACTCTGGCTGTGTCTCCCTCTGGCTGTGTCTCCCTCTGGCTGTGCCTCCCTCTGGCTGTGCCTCACTCTGGCTGTGTCTCCCTCTGGCTGTGCCTCACTCTGGCTGTGTCTCCCTCTGGCTGTGTCTCCCTCTGGCTGTGTCTCCCTCTGGCTGTGCCTAACTCTGGCTGTGTCTCCCTCTGGCTGTGTCTCCCTCTGGCTGTGCCTCACTCTGGCTGTGTCTCCCTCTGGCTGTGCCTCACTCTGGCTGTGCCTCACTCTGGCTGTGTCTCCCTCTGGCTGTGCCTCACTCTGGCTGTATCTCCCTCTGGCTGTGTCTCCCTCTGGCTGTGTCTCCCTCTGGCTGTGCCTCACTCTGGCTGTGCCTCACTCTGGCTGTGTCTCCCTCTGGCTGTGCCTCACTCTGGCTGTGTCTCCCTCTGGCTGTGTCTCACTCTGGCTGTGCCTCACTCTGGCTGTGTCTCCCTCTGGCTGTGCCTCACTCTGGCTGTGTCTCCCTCTGGCTGTGCCTCACTCTGGCTGTGCCTCACTCTGGCTGCATCTCCCTCTGGCTGCGTCTCCCTCTGGCTGTGTCTCCCTCTGGCTGTGTCTCCCTCTGGCTGTGTCTCCCTCTGGCTGTGTCTCCCTCTGGCTGTGTCTCCCTCTGGCTGTGCATCACTCTGGCTGTGCTTCACTCTGGCTGTGCCTCCCTCTGGCTGTGTCTCCCTCTGGCTGTGACTCACTCTGGCTGTGCCTCCCTCTGGCTGTGCCTCACTCTGGCTGTGCCTCCCTCTGGCTGTGCCTCCCTCTGGCTGTGCCTCACTCTGGCTGTGTCTCCCCAGCTGGCTGTGTCTCCCTCTGGCTGTGTCTCCCTCTGGCTGTGTCTCCCTCTGGCTGTGTCTCCCTCTGGCTGTGTCTCCCTCTGGCTGTGCATCACTCTGGCTGTGCCTCACTCTGGCTGTGCCTCACTCTGGCTGTGCCTCACTCTGGCTGCATCTCCCTCTGGCTGCGCCTCACTCTGGCTGTGCCTCACTCTGGCTGTGCCTCACTCTGGCTGCGCCTCACTCTGGCTGTGCCTCACTCTGGCTGCACCTCACTCTGGCTGCATCTCCCTCTGGCTGCGCCTCACTCTGGCTGTGCCTCACTCTGGCTGCGCCTCACTCTGGCTGTGCCTCACTCTGGCTGCACCTCACTCTGGCTGCATCTCCCTCTGGCTGCGCCTCACTCTGGCTGCATCTCCCTCTGGCTGCGCCTCACTCTGGCTGTGCCTCACTCTGGCTGCGCCTCACTCTGGCTGCATCTCCCTCTGGCTGCGCCTCACTCTGGCTGCATCTCCCTCTGGCATTGCCTCACTCTGGCTGTGCCTCACTCTGGCTGTGCCTCACTCTGGCTGTGCCTCACTCTGGCTGCATCTCCCTCTGGCTGCGCCTCACTCTGGCTGCATCTCCCTCTGGCTGCGCCTCACTCTGGCTGTGCCTCACTCTGGCTGTGCCTCACTCTGGCTGCATCTCCCTCTGGCTGCACCTCACTCTGGCTGCATCTCCCTCTGGCATTGCCTCACTCTGGCTGTGCCTCACTCTGGCTGTGTCTCACTCTGGCTGCGCCTCACTCTGGCTGTGCCTCACTCTGGCTGTGCCTCACTCTGGATGTAGCCTGTTCCACTGCCCGTGCTCAAAGCTGCACCAGTGCGGGATGCGTTGTGCCAGTGTGGGATGCGCTGCGCCAGTGCGGGATGCATTGTGCCAGTGTGGGATGCGCTGCGCCAGTGCGGGATGCGTTGTGTCAGTGTGGGATGCGTTGCACCAGTGCAGGATGCGTTGCGCCAGTGCATGATGCGCTGCACCAGTGTGGGATGCGTGGTGCCAGTGCAGGATACAGTGTGTCAGCGCGAGATACGTTGTGTCAGTTGTCCTGCATCAGTTGGGGTTGTCCTGCACCATTGAGGGATGCGTTGCAACATTGCGGGATATGCTGCACCAGTGAGGGTTGCATTGCACCAGTGCGGGGTGGGATGCGCTGCGCCAGTGGCGGATGCACTGCACAAGTGCGGGATCCGCTACGCCAGTGCAGGACGCGCTGCACAAGGCGGGGTGCGTTGCGCCAGCACGTGATGTGCTGCACCAGTGCGTGATGCGCTGGGCCAGTGCAGGATTCATTGCGCCAATGCGGGATAGGTTGCGCCAGTGCGGGTGCGTTGCACCAGATCGGGATGCGTTACGCCCGCTAGTGCCGGATGTATTGCACCAGTGAGGGATGCGCTGTGCCAATGTGGGATGCGCTGAACCAATGCGGGATGTGTTGTGCCAGTGCGTGATGCACTGCGCTGGTGAGGGTTGTCCTGCAGCAGTGCGGGATGCGCTGCCCTAGTGGCGGATGCACCGCACAAGGCGGGGTGCGCTGCGCCAGTGCGTGATGCTCTGGGCCAGTGCGGGATTCATTGCGCCAGTGCGGGATTCATTGCGCCAGTGCGTGATGTGTTGTGCCAGTGTGGGATGCGCTGCACCAATGCAGGAGGTGCTGTTTCTGTGCGCGATGTGTTGTGCCAGTGAGGGATGCATTGCGCCAGTATGGGATGCGCTGTGCCAGTGCGGGATGCGCTGCGCCAGTGCGGTACGCGCTGCACCAGTGCGGGATGCGTTGCACCAGTGCGGGATGCATTGCACCAGTGCGGGGTGTGTTGCACCAGTGCGGGGTGTGTTGCACCAGTGCGGGATGCGTTGCACCAGTGCGGGATGCGTTGCGCCAGTGCGGGATGCGTTGCACCAGTGCGGGATGCGTTGCGCCAGTGTGGGATGCGTTGCGCCAGTGCACGATGTGTTGCACCAGTGCGGGATGCGTTGCGCCAGTGCGGAATGTGTTGCGCCAGTGCGGGATGTGTTGCGCCAGTGCGGGATGCATTGCACCAGTGCGGGATGCGTTGCGCCAGTGCGAGATGCGTTCTGCCAGTGAGGGATGCATTGCGCCAGTGCGGGATGCGCTGCGCCAGTGCGGGATGCGCTGCACCAGTGCGGTACGCGCTGCACCAGTGCGGTACGCGCTGCACCAGTGCGGTACGCGCTGCACCAGTGCGGGATGTGTTGCACCAGTGCGGGATGCGCTGCGCCAGTGCGGGATTGCTGCGCCAGTGCGGGATGCGTTGCGCCAGTGCGGGGTGTGTTGCGCCAGTGCGGGATGCGTTGCACCAGTGCGGGATGCGTTGCACCTGTGCAGGATGTGTTGCGCCAGTGCGGGATGCGCTGCGCCAGTGCGGGATGCGTTGCGCCAGTGCGGGGTGCGTTGCGCCAGTGCGGGATGCGTTGCACCAGTGCGGGTGCGTTGCACAAGTGCAGGATGTGTTGCGCCAGTGCGGGATGCGCTGCGCCAGTGCGGGATTGCTGCGCCAGTGCGGGATGCGTTGCGCCAGTGCGGGGTGTGTTGCGCCAGTGCGGGATGCGTTGCACTAGTGCGGGATGCGTTGCACCAGTGCGGGATGCGCTGCGCCAGTGCAGGATTGCTGCGCCAGTGATGGATGCGTTGCGCCAGTGCGGGGTGTGTTGCGCCAGTGTGGGATGCGCTGCGCCAGTGCGGGATGCGCTGCGCCAGTGCGGGATGCGTTGCGCCAGTGCGTGGTGCGTTGCACCAGTGCGGGATGTGTTGCGCCAGTGCGGGGTGTGCTGCGCCAGTGCGGGATTGCTGCGCCAGTGCGGGATGCGTTGCGCCAGTGCGGGGTGTGTTGCGCCAGTGCGGGGTGCGTTGCGCCAGTGCGGGCTGTGTTGCGCCAGTGCGGGATGCGTTGCACCAGTGCAGGACGCGCTGCACAAGGCGGGGTGCGTTGCGCCAGCACGTGATGTTCTGCACCAGTGCGTGATGCGCTGGGCCAGTGCGGGATTCATTGCGCCAATGCGGGATAAGTTGCGCCAGTGCGGGTGCGTTGCACCAGATCGGGATGCGTTACGCCCGCCAGTGCCGGATGTATTGCACCAGTGAGGGATGCGCTGTGCCAATGTGGGATGCGCTGAACCAATGCGGGATGTGTTGTGCCAGTGCGTGATGCACTGCGCTGGTAAGGGCTGTCCTGCAGCAGTGCGGGATGCGCTGCCCTAGTGGCGGATGCACTGCACAAGGCGGGGTGCGCTGCGCCAGTGCGTGATGCTCTGGGCCAGTGCGGGATTCATTGCGCCAGTGCGGGATTCGTTGCGCCAGTGCGGGATGCGCTGTGCCAATGTGGGATGCGCTGCACCAATGTGGGATGCACTACGCCAGTGCGTGATGTGTTGTGCCAGTGTGGGATGCGCTGCACCAATGCAGGAGGTGCTGTTTCTGTGCGCGATGTGTTGTGCCAGTGAGGGATGCATTGCGCCAGTACGGGATGCGCTGTGCCAGTGCGGGATGCGCTGCGCCAGTGCGGTACGCGCTGCACCAGTGCGGGATGCGTTGCACCAGTGCGGGATGCGTTGCACCAGTGCGGGGTGTGTTGCACCAGTGCGGGGTGTGTTGCACCAGTGCGGGATGCGTTGCACCAGGACGGGATGCGTTGCGCCAGTGCGGGATGCATTGCGCCAGTGCGGGATGCGTTGCGCCAGTGCGGGATGCGTTGCGCCAGTGCACGATGTGTTGCACCAGTGCGGGATGCGTTGCGCCAGTGCGGAATGTGTTGCGCCAGTGCGGGATGTGTTGCGCCAGTGCGGGATGCATTGCACCAGTGCGGGATGCGTTGCGCCAGTGCGAGATGCGTTCTGCCAGTGAGGGATGCATTGCGCCAGTGCGGGATGCGCTGTGCCAGTGCGGGATGCGCTGCTCCAGTGCGGTACGCGCTGCACCAGTGCGGTACGCGCTGCACCAGTGCGGGATGTGTTGCACCAGTGCGGGATGCGCTGCGCCAGTGCGGGATTGCTCCGCCAGTGCGGGATGCGTTGCGCCAGTGCGGGGTGTTTTGCGCCAGTGCGGGATGCATTGCACCAGTGCGGGATGCATTGCACCAGTGCAGGATGTGTTGCGCCAGTGCGGGATGCGCTGTGCCAGTGCGGGATGTGTTGCGCCAGTGCGGGGTGTGTTGCGCCAGTGCGGGATGCGTTGCACCAGTGCGGGATGCGTTGCACCAGTGCAGGATGTGTTGCGCCAGTGCGGGATGCGCTGCGCCAGTGCGGGATTGCTGCGCCAGTGCGGGATGCGTTGCGCCAGTGCGGGGTGTGTTACGCCAGTGCGGGATGCGTTGCACTAGTGCGGGATGCGTTGCACCAGTGCGGGATGCGCTGCGCCAGTGCGGGATGCGCTGCGCCAGTGATGGATGCGTTGCGCCAGTGCGGGGTGTGTTGCGCCAGTGCGGGATGCGCTGCGCCAGTGCGGGATGCGCTGCGCCAGTGCGGGATGCGTTGCGCCAGTGTGGGGTGCATTGCACCAGTGCGGGATGTGTTGCGCCAGTGCGGGGTGCGCTGCGCCAGTGCGGGATTGCTGCGCCAGTGCGGGATGCATTGCGCCAGTGCGGGGTGTGTTGCGCCAGTGCGGGATGCGTTGCGCCAGTGCGGGGTGTGTTGCGCCAGTGCGGGATGCGTTGCACCAACACGGGAATCGTTGCGCCAGTGCGGGATGCGCTGCGCCAGTGCGCTATGTGTTGCACCAAAGCGGGATGCGTTGCGCCAGTGCGGGATGCGTTGCGCCAGTGCGGGATGTGTTGCGCCAGTGCGGGATGCGTTGCACCAGTGCGGGATGCGTTGCGCCAGTGCGGGATGCGTTGCACCAGTGCGGGATGCGCTGCGCCAGTGCGGGATTGCTGCGCCAGTGCGGGATGCGTTGCGCCAGTGCGGGGTGTGTTGCGTCAGTGCGGGATGCGTTGCACCAGTGCGGGATGCGTTGCACCTGTGCAGGATGTGTTGCGCCAGTGCGGGATGCGCTGCGCCAGTGCGGGATGCGTTGCGCCAGTGCGGGGTGTGTTGCGCCAGTGCGGGGTGCGTTGCACCAGTGCGGGTGCATTGCACCAGTGCAGGATGTGTTGCGCCAGTGCGGGATGCGCTGCGCCAGTGCGGGATTGCTGCGCCAGTGCGGGATGCGTTGCGCCAGTGCGGGGTGTGTTGCACCAGTGCGGGATGCGTTGCACTAGTGCGGGATGCGTTGCACCAGTGCGGGATGCGCTGCGCCAGTGCAGGATTGCTGCGCCAGTGATGGGTGCGTTGCGCCAGTGCGGGGTGTGTTGCGCCAGTGCGGGATGCGCTGCGCCAGTGCGGGATGCGCTGCACCAGTGCGGGATGCGTTGCGCCAGTGCGGGGTGCGTTGCACCAGTGCGGGATGTGTTGCGCCAGTGCGGGGTGCGCTGTGCCAGAGCGGGATTGCTGCGCCAGTGCGGGATGCGTTGCGCCAGTGCGGGGTGTGTTGCGCCAGTGCGGTACGCGCTGCACCAGTGCGGGATGCGTTGCACCAGGACGGGATGCGTTGCGCCAGTGCGGGATGCGTTGCGCCAGTGCGGGATGCGTTGCGCCAGTGCGGGATGCATTGCACCAGTGCGGGATGCGTTGCGCCAGTGCGGGATGTGTTGCGCCAGTGCGGGATGCATTGCACCAGTGCGGGATGCGTTGCGCCAGCGCGAGATGCGTTCTGCCAGTGAGGGATGCATTGCGCCAGTGCGGGATGCGCTGCGCCAGTGCGGGATGCGCTGCTCCAGTGCGGTACGCGCTGCACCAGTGCGGTACGCGCTGCACCAGTGCGGGATGTGTTGCACCAGTGCGGGATGCGCTGCGCCAGTGCGGGATTGCTGCGCCAGTGCGGGATGCGTTGCGCCAGTGCGGGGTGTGTTGCGCCAGTGCGGGATGCATTGCACCAGTGCGGGATGCATTGCACCAGTGCAGGATGTGTTGCGCCAGTGCGGGATGCGCTGCGCCAGTGCGGGATGTGTTGCGCCAGTGCGGGGTGTGTTGTGCCAGTGCGGGATGCGTTGCACCAGTGCGG
Organism: Scyliorhinus torazame; assembly: GCF_047496885.1. Taxonomy (NCBI): domain Eukaryota; kingdom Metazoa; phylum Chordata; class Chondrichthyes; order Carcharhiniformes; family Scyliorhinidae; genus Scyliorhinus; species Scyliorhinus torazame. The sequence continues at coordinate 1,930,106 of NC_092714.1, forward strand.
GATGCGTTGCACCAGTGCAGGATGTGTTGCGCCAGTGCGGGATGCGCTGCACCAGTGCGGGATTGCTGCGCCAGTGCGGGATGCGTTGCGCCAGTGCGGGGTGTGTTGCGCCAGTGCAGGATGCGTTGCACTAGTGCAGGATGCGTTGCACTAGTGCGGGATGCGTTGCACCAGTGCGGGATGCGCTGCGCCAGTGCGGGATTGCTGCGCCAGTGATGGATGCGTTGCGCCAGTGCGGGGTGTGTTGCGCCAGTGCGGGATGCGCTGCGCCAGTGCGGGATGCGCTGCGCCAGTGCGGGATGCGTTGCGCCAGTGTGGGGTGCGCTGCGCCAGTGCGGGATTGCTGCGCCAGTGCGGGATGCGTTGCGCCAGTGCGGGGTGTGTTGCGCCAGTGCGGGATGCGTTGCGCCAGTGCGGGGTGTGTTGCGCCAGTGCGGGATGCGTTGCACCAACACGGGAATCGTTGCGCCAGTGCGGGATGCGCTGCGCCAGTGCGGGATGCGTTGCGCCAGTGCGGGGTGTGTTGCACCAGCGCGGGAATCGTTGCACCAACACGGGAATCGTTGCGCCAGTGCGGGATGCGCTGCGCCAGTGCGCTATGTGTTGCACCAGTGCGGGATGCGTTGCGCCAGTGCGGGATGCGCTGCGCCAGTGCGCTATGTGTTGCGCCAGTGCGGGATGCGTTGCGCCAGTGCGGGATGCGTTGCGCCAGTGCGGGATGTGTTGCGCCAGTGCGGGATGCGTTGCGCCAGTGCGGGATGCGTTGTGCCAGTGCGGGATGCGTTGCACCAGTGCGGGATGCGTTGCACCAGTGCAGGATGCGTTGCACCAGTGCGGGATGCGTTGCGCCAGTGCGGGATGCGTTGCGCCAGTGCGGGATGCGTTGCGCCAGTGCGGGACGTGTTGCGCCAGTGCGGGATGCGTTGCGCCAGTGCGGGATGCGTTGCACCAGTGCGGGATGCGTTGCGCAGTGCAGGATGCGCCAGTGACGGATGTCTTGTCACACTCTGGCTGAGTGTTACATAAATATTCTCCATTTCAATCTTCTTGTTACAGAGAAAGATGAAGTTTTCCAGAATGTTCTCGCTCAGGTTGCAGAACAATTCGCCAGGTAATTGGTAAATTATTACAGGTTTGAGAGCTCAGTGCATCCGGCTGATCTCAACATCGACTCACAAATTCTGACTCTGTCTTTCAGAGCTTTCAAAATCACAGACCTGAAACTGGAAATTACAAACCGATTGGCAATGCTGGAAAAGAGAGTGGAATGTAGGTATTAGAGAGCCCAGCTCCCAGGGAGAGAGTGGAATGTAGGTATTAGAGAGCCCAGCTCTCAGGGAGAGAGTGGAATGTAGGTATTAGAGAGCCCAGCTCCCAGGGAGAGAGTGGAATGTAGGTATTAGAGAGCCCAGCTCTCAGGGAGAGAGTGGAATGTAGGTATTAGAGAGCCCAGCTCCCAGGGAGAGAGTGGAATGTAGGTATTAGAGAGCCCAGCTCCCAGGGAGAGAGTCGAATGTAGGTATTAGAGAGCCCAGCTCTCAGGGAGAGAGTGGAATGTAGGTATTAGAGAGCCCAGCTCCCAGGGAGAGAGTGGAATGTAGGTATTAAAGAGCCCAGCTCCCAGGGAGAGAGTGGAATGTAGGTATTAGAGAGCCCAGCTCCCAGGGATAGAGTGGAATGTACGTATTAGAGAGCCCAGCTCCCAGGGAGAGAGTGGAATGTAGGTATTAGAGAGCCCAGCTCCCAGGGATAGAGTGGAATGTAGGTATTAGAGAGCCCAGCTCCCAGGGAGAGAGTGGAATGTAGGTATTAAAGAGCCCAGCTCCCAGGGAGAGAGTGGAATGTAGGTATTAGAGAGCCCAGCTCCCAGGGATAGAGTGGAATGTACGTATTAGAGAGCCCAGCTCCCAGGGATAGAGGGGAATGTACGTATTAGAGAGCCCAGCTCCCAGGGAGAGCGAGGAATGTACGTATTAGAGAGCCCAGCTCCCAGGGAGAGAGTGGAATGTAGGTATTAGAGAGCCCAGCTCCCAGGGAGAGAGTGGAATGTAGGTATTAGAGAGCCCAGCTCCCAGGGAGAGAGTGGAATGTAGGTATTAGAGAGCGCAGCTCCCAGGGAGAGAGTGGAATGTAGGTATTAAAGAGCCCAGCTCCCAGGGAGAGAGTGGAATGTGGGTATTAGAGAGCCCAGCTCCCAGGGATAGAGTGGAATGTACGTATTAGAGAGCCCAGCTCCCAGGGAGAGCGAGGAATGTACGTATTAGAGAGCCCAGCTCCCAGGGAGAGCGAGGAATGTACGTATTAGAGAGCCCAGCTCCCAGGGAGAGAGTGGAATGTAGGTATTAAAGAGCCCAGCTCCCAGGGAGAGAGTGGAATGTAGGTATTAGAGAGCCCAGTTCCCAGGGAGAGAGTGGAATGTAGGTATTAGAGAGCCCAGCTCACAGGGAGAGAGTGGAATGTAGGTATTAAAGAGCCCAGCTCCCAGGGAGAGAGTGGAATGTAGGTATCAAAGAGCCCAGCTCTCAGGGAGAGAGTGGAATGTAGGTATTAAAGAGCCCAGCTCCCAGGGAGAGAGTGGAATGTAGGTATCAAAGAGCCCAGCTCTCAGGGAGAGAGTGGAATGTAGGTATTAAAGAGCCCAGCTCCCAGGGAGAGAGTGGAATGTAGGTATCAAAGAGCCCAGCTCCCAGGGAGAGAGTGGAATGTAGGTATTAGAGAGCCCAGCTCCCAGGGAGAGAGTGGAATGTAGGTATTAGAGAGCCCAGCCCCCAGGGAGAGAGTGGAATGTCAGTATTAGAGAGACCAGCTCACAGGGAGGTAGGGTGACGGAAGCAGTCCGTGCGGGTGCTCACTGAGAGGGGATAGGAGGGGGAGGAGCGGGAGGGGGAGGGTGAGGCACAGGGGAGGGAGGAGCAGGAGGGGTGAGGGGGGAGGGGGAAGAAACACCCAAAATGATTGTTTGTACATAGGAACTGCACAAAATATGGACGCAAGGTTTCACTGTGTGTAATTACTGCGTGTCATTACTGCGTGTAATTGCTATGTGTAATTGCTGTGTTTAATTGCTGTGTGTAATTACTGTGTGTAATTGCTGTGTGTAATTGCTGTGTGTAATTACTGCATGTAATTACTGCGTGTAATTGCTGCGTGTAATTGCTGTGTGTAATTGCTGTGTGTAATTACTGTGTGTAATTGCCGTGTGTAATTGCCGTGTGTAATTGCTGTGTGTATTACTGTGTGTAATTGCCGTGTGTAATTACTGCGTGTAATTGCTGCGTGTAATTGCTGTGTGTAATTACTGTGTGTAATTGCTGTGTGTAATTACTGCGTGTAAATACTGTGTGTAATTACTGTGTGTAATTACTGTGTGTAATTGCTGTGTGTAATTACTGCGTGTAAATACTGTGTGTAATTACTGTGTGTAATTGCTGTGTGTATTACTGTGTGTAATTGCCGTGTGTAATTACTGCGTGTAATTGCTGCGTGTAATTGCTGTGTGTAATTACTGCGTGTAATTACTGTGTGTAATTGCTGTGTGTAATTACTGCGTGTAATTACTGCGTGTAATTACTGTGTGTAATTGCTGTGTGTAATTACTGCGTGTAAATACTGTGTGTAATTACTGTGTGTAATTGCTGTGTGTATTACTGTGTGTAATTGCTGTGTGTAATTGCTGCGTGTAATTACTGTGTGTAATTGCTGTGTGTAATTACTGCGTGTAATTACTGTGTGTAATTGCTGTGTGTAATTACTGCGTGTAATTGCTGTGTGTAATTACTGCGTGTAATTGCTGCGTGTAATTACTGTGTGTAATTACTGCGTGTAATTGCTGTGTGTAATTACTGCGTGTAATTACTGCGTGTAATTGCTGTGTGTAATTACTGCGTGTAATTACTGCATGTAATTACTGCGTGTAATTGCTGTGTGTAATTACTGCGTGTAATTACTGTGTGTAATTGCTGTGTGTAATTATTGTGTGTAATTACTGCGTGTAATTGCTGCGTGTAATTACTGCGTGTAATTGCTCTGTGTAATTACTGTGCGTAATTACTGTGTGTAATTGCTGTGTGTAATTATTGTGTGTAATTACTGCGTGTAATTACTGTGTGTAATTGCTGTGTGTAATTATTGTGTGTAATTACTGCGTGTAATTGCTGCGTGTAATTACTGCGTGTAATTGCTGTGTGTAATTACTGTGCGTAATTACTGTGCGTAATTGCTGTGTTTAATTACTGCGTGTAATTACTGCGTGTAATTGCTGCGTGTCTAAAGATGTGCAGGTTAGGTGGATTGGCTATGATAAATTGCCCTTAGTGGCCAAAATTGCCCTTAGTGTTGGGTGGGGTTACTGGGTTATGGGGATAGGGTGGAGGTGTTGACCTTGGGTAGGGTGCTCTTTCCAAGAGCTGGTGCAGACTCGATGGGCTGAATGGCCTCCTTCTGCACTGTAAATTCTATGTATGTTATTACTGTGTGTAATTGCTGTGTGCAATTGCTGCATGGAATTACTGCATGTAATTGCTGTGTGTAATTACTGTGTGTAATTACTGTGTGTAATTGTGTGTAATTACTGTGTGTAATTACTGTGTGTAATTGTGTGTAATTACTGTGTGTAATTACTGTGTGTAATTGTGTGTAATTACTGTGTGTAATTGCTGTGTGTAATTACTGTGTGTAATTACTGTGTGTAATTGTGTGTAATTACTGTGTGTAATCACTGTGTGTAATTGTTGCATGTAATTGCTGCGTGTAATTACTGTGTGTAATTGCTGCATGTAATTACTGTGTGTAATTACTGTGTGTAATCACTGTGTGTAATTGCTGCATGTAATTACTGTGTGTAATTACTGTGTGTAATTACTGTGTGTAATTGCTGCATGTAATTACTGTGTGTAATTACTGTGTGTAATTGAAAATGGCAATAAAAATATTTTTTTTTAAACAATTCTTTTCATCCTTTTTTTCAAATCCCTGCTTGGCCTCAACCCTCCCTATCTCTGTAACCTCCTCCAGTCCCTACAATCCTCCCTATCTCTGTAACCTCCTCCAGCCCCTACACCCTTCCCCATCTCTGTAACCTCCTCCAGTCCCCTACACCCTTCCCTATCTCTGTAACCTCCTCCAGTCCCCTACAACCCTCCCTATCTCTGTAATCTCCTCCAGCCCCCTACACCCCTCCCTATCTCTGTAATCTCCTCCAGCCCCCTACACCCCTCCCTATCTCTGTAACCTCCTCCAGCCCCCTACACCCCTCCCTATCTCTGTAACCTCCTCCAGTCCCTACAATCCTCCCTATCTCTGTAACCTCCACCTGCCCCCTACAATCCTCCCTATCTCTGTAACCTCCTCCAGTCCCTACAATCCTCCCTATCTCTGTAACCTCCTCCAGTCCCTACAATCCTCCCTATCTCTGTAACCTCCTCCAGCCCCCTACAACCTTCCCTATCTCTGTAACCTCCTCCAGCCCCTACACCCCTCCCTATCTCTGTAACCTCCACCTGCCCCCTACAATCCTCCCTATCTCTGTAACCTCCTCCAGTCCCTACAATCCTCCCTATCTCTGTAACCTCCTCCAGTCCCCCTACAACACTCCCTATCTCTGTAACCTCCTCAAGTCCCTACAATCCTCCCTATCTCTGTAACCTCCACCTGCCCCCTACAATCCTCCCTATCTCTGTAACCTCCTCCAGTCCCTACAATCCTCCCTATCTCTGTAACCTCCACCTGCCCCCTACAATCCTCCCTATCTCTGTAACCTCCTACAGCCCCTAAAATCCTCCCTATCTCCATAATGCCCTCCAGTCTCTACATCCCTCCCTATCTCTGTAAACTCCTCCAGCCCTTACAACCCTCCCTATCTCTGTAACCTCCTCCAGTCCCTAAAATCATCCCTATCTCTGTAACCTCCTCCAGCCCCCTACAATCCTCCCTATCTCTGTAACCTCCTCCAGCCCCTACAATCCTCCCTATCTCCATAATGCCCTCCAGTCTCTACATCCCTCCCTATCTCTGTAACCTCCTCCAGTCCCCTACACCCCTCCCTATCTCTGTAACCTCCTCCAGTCACTACAACCCTCCCTATCTCGGTAACCTCCTACAGCCCCTACAATCCTCCCTACCTCCATAATGCCCTCCAGTCTCTGCAACCCTCCCTATCTCGGTAACCTCCTCCAGCCCCTACAACCTTCCCTATCTCAGTAACCTCCTCCAGTCCCCTACAACCCTCCCTATCTCAGTAACCTCCTCCACTGATCAGTGAGAGTTTGGGAGAAGAGCTGGTGGATTGATTGGAAATCTGGGGCGAAATTCTCCCGATGTCCGCCGACTGGCGCCCAAAACGGCATCTTTGGGGGCCGAGCCCCAACATTCAGGGGCTAGGTCGGCGCCGGAGGAATTTCCGCCCCGCCAGCTGGCGGAAACGGCCTTTGGTGCCCCGCCAGCTGGCGCGGAAATGACATCTCCGGGCGGCGCATGCGCAGGAGCGCCAGTGGCCGCTGACAGTTTCCCACGCATGCGCAGTGGAGGGAGTCTCTTCCGCCTCCGCCATGGTGGAGACCGTGGCGAAGGCGGAAGGAAAAGAGTGCCCCCACGGCACAGGCCCGCCCGCGGATCGGTGGGCCCCGATCGCGGGCCAGGCCACTGTGGGGGCACCCCCCGGGGCCAGATCGCCCCGCGCCCCCCCCCAGGACCCCGGAGCCCGCCCACGCCGCCTTGTCCCGCCTTTAATCCACGCCGGCGGGACAGGCAATTTATCGGCGAGACTTCGGCCCATCCGGGCCGGAGAATGGAGCGGGGGGGGGGGGGTGCCGCCAACCGGCGCGGCGCGATTCCCGCCCCCGCCGAATCTCCGGGGCCGGAGACTTCAGCAACCGGCGGGATTGACGCCAGCCCCCGGCGATTCTCCGACCCGGCGGGGGGTCAGAGAATGACGCCCCTGGTTTGTGATGTTCATTCTGAGATATCGTGCCAGAAAGCTGCTCTTGTTCATCTCTCTCTCTCTGTTTATCGGCAGTTGAGTTGTTGAAAGTTGTTGAAATTGAGAAATGTCAGAACGACATTCGTAAACTACGTGATGAGATAGAAGAAAGAAACTGCAGGTGAGTGTGGGAAAGGAGCTGCTTTAGCCGACATTACACCCATCACTCAGACACGGTATTCACCAGGAAATAGCTACAGTGCAGAAGGAGGCTATTTGGCCCATCATGTTTGTACTAGCTCTCTGCCAGAGCAACCCAGCCAGCCCCACTGCCCAGCCTGTCCCCCAACCCAGCCCCACTGCCCAGCCTGTCCCCCAACCCAGCCCCACGGCCCAGCCTGTCCCCCAACCCAGCCCCACTGCCCAGCCTGTCCCCCAACCCAGCCCCACTGCCCAGCCTGTCCCCAACCCAGCCCCACTGCCCAGCCTGTCCCCAACCCAGCCCCACTGCCCAGCCTGTCCCACAACCCAGCCCCACTGCCCAGCCTGTCCCCCAACCCAGCCCCACTGCCCAGCCTGTCCCCCAACCCAGCCCCACTGCCCAGCCTGTCCCCCAACCCAGCCCCACTGCCCAGCCTGTCCCCCAACCCAGCCCCACGGCCCAGCCTGTCCCCCAACCCAGCCCCACGGCCCAGCCTGTCCCCCAACCCAGCCCCACTGCCCAGCCTGTCCCCCAACCCAGCCCCACGGCCCAGCCTGTCTCCCAACCCAGCCCCACTGCCCAGCCTGTCCCCCAACCCAGCCCCACTGCCCAGCCTGTCCCCCAACTCACCCAGCCCCACGGCCCAGCCTGTCCCCCAACCCAGCCCCACTGCCCAGCCTGTCCCCCAACCCAGCCCCACTGCCCAGCCTGTCCCCAACCCAGCCAGCCCCACTGCCCAGCCTGTCCCCCAACCCAGCCCCACTGCCCAGCCTGTCCCCCAACCCAGCCCCACTGCCCAGCCTGTCCCCCAACCCAGCCAGCCCCACTGCCCAGCCTGTCCCCCAACCCAGCCTGTCCCCCAACCCAGCCCCACTGCCCAGCCTGTCCCACAACCCAGCCAGCCCCACTGCCCAGCCTGTCCCCCAACCCAGCCCCACTGCCCAGCCTGTCCCCCAACCCAGCCTACTGCCCAGCCTGTCCCGCAACCCAGCCCCACTGCCCAGCCTGTCCCCCAACCCAGCCTGTCCCACAACCCAGCCAGCCCCACTGCCCAGCCTGTCCCACAACCCAGCCAACCCCACTGCCCAGCCTGTCCCACAACCCAGCCTGTCCCCCAACCCAGCCCCACTGCCCAGCCTGTCCCACAACCCAGCCTGTCCCCCAACCCAGCCCCACTGCCCAGCCTGTTCCCCAACCCAGCCCCACTGCCCAGCCTGTCCCCCAACCCAGCCTGTCCCCCAACCCAGCCCCACTGCCCAGCCTGTCCCCCAACCCAGCCCCACTGCCCAGCCTGTCCTCTAACCCAGCCCCACTGCCCAGCCTGTCCCCCAACCCAGCCCCACTGCCCAGCCTGTCCCCCAACCCAGCCCCACTGCCCAGCCTGTCCCCCAACCCAGCCGTCTGGGTCCGGGGTCGGGGTCCGGGATCGGGGTCGGGGTCCGGGATCCGTCGTCCGGGGTCTGGGTCCCCAATCGGGTTCCGGGGTCCGGGATCTGGGGTCAGCGTCTGGGATCGGAGTCCGGGGTCGGGATCCGGGTCGGAATCCGGGGTTCGGGGTCCGGGGTCCGGGATCGGGTCCGGGATCCGTTCTCAGGGGTCCGGGTCCGGGATCGGGGTCCGGGTCTGGGGTCACCATCCAGGATCAGGGTCCGGGGTCCAGCGTCTGGGGTCGGGGCCCAGAGTCGGGGTCCGGGTTTGGGGTCCGGGGTCGGGGTCCAGGATCAGCGTCCGGTGTCCGGGATCAGGGTCTGGGGTCCGGGATTGGGGTCCAGGATCGGGGTCCAAAGTCTGGGGTCTGGGGTCCGGGATTGGGGTCCGGGATCCGTTCTCAGGGGTCCGGGTTTGGGGTCCGGGGTCGGGGTCCAGGATCAGGGTCCGGGGTCCGGGATCAGGGTCTGGGGTCCGGGATTGGGGTCCGGGATCGGGGTCCGGGATCCGGGGTCTGGGGTCAGCGTCTGGTATCGGGGTCCGGGTTCGGGGTACGGGTTCTGGGTCCAGGATCGGGGTCCGGGGTTGGGGTCCGGTGTCCGGGATCTGGTGTCAGGATCCGGGGTCCAGAGTCGGGGTCCAGAGTGTGGGGTCCAGTGTCTGGGGTCCGGGGTCCGGGATCGGGGTCCGGGGTCGGGGTCTGGGGTCGGGGTCCAGAGTGTGGGATCCAGTGTCTAGGGTCGGGGCCCAGAGTCGGGGTCCGGGGTCCAGGATCGGGGTCCGGGGTCGGGGTCTGGGGTCGGGGTCCGGAATCGGGGTCCAGAGTGTGGGATCCAGTGTCTAGGGTCGGGGCCCAGAGTCGGGGTCCGGGGTCCAGGATCGGGGTCCGGTGTCCGTGCTCGGGGTCCGGAATTGGGTCCGGGATCGGGGTCGGGGTCTGGGGTCGGGGTCCGGGGTCTGGGGTCCGGAATCGGGGTCCGGTGTCCAGGATCGGGGTCCGGGGTCTGGGTCCAGGATCGGGGTTCGGGGTCCGGTGTCCAGGATCTGGTGTCAGGATCCGGCTTCCAGAGTCGGGGTCCAGAGTGTGGGGTCCAGTGTCTAGGGTCGGGGCCCAGAGTCGGGGTCCGGTGTCCAGGATTGGGGTCCGGGGTCGGGGTTCGGGGTCCAGGGTCTGGGTCCAGGATCGGGGTTCGGGGTCTGGTGTCCGGGATCGGTGTCCGGGATCCAGGATCGGGGTCCGGTGTCCGGGTTCGGGGTCCGGGGTCTGGGTCCAGGATCGGGGTCCGGGCTTGGGGTCCGGTGTCCGGGATCTGGTGTCAGGATCCGGTGTCCAGAGTCGGGGTCCAGAGTGTGGGGTCCAGTGTCTGGGGTCCGGGGTCCAGGTTCGGGGTCCGGGATCAGGGTCCGGGGTCGGGGTCCGGGATCGGGGCCCGGGGTCCTCGGTCCAGGGTCCAGGGTCTGGGGTCTGGGTCCAGGATCGGGGTCCGGGGTCAGCGTCTGGGATCGGAGTCCGGGGTCGGGATCCGGGGTCCAGGATTGGGGTCCGGGATCGGGTCCGGGATCCGTCGTCAGGGGTCCGGGATCGGGGTCCGGGGTTGGGGCCCGGGATCCGGGGTCTGGGGTCACCGTCCGAGATCAGGGTCTGGGGCCCAGCGTCTGGGGACGGGGCCCAGAGTCGGGGTCCGGGTTTGGGGTCCAGAGTCGGGGTCCAGAGTCTGGGCCCCGGATCCCGGACCCCGGACACTGGACCCCACACTCTGGACCCCGACTCTGGACCCCGGATCCTGACACCAGATCCCGGACACCGGACCCCGATCCTGGACCCCGATACTGGACCCGAACCCCGATCCCGGACACCGGACCCCGATTCCGGACCCCAGACCCCGGACCCCGACCCCAGACCCCGACCCTGGACCCCGATCCCGGACCCAATTCCGGACCCCGATCCTGGACCCCGGACCCCGACTCTGGGCCCCGACCCTAGACACTGGACCCCACACACTGGATCCCGATTCCAGACCCCAGACCCCGGACCCCGATCCCGGACCCCGATCCCGGACCCCGGACCCCAGACACTGGACCCCGCACTCTGGACCCCGACTCTGGATCCCGATTCCAGACCCCAGACCCCGATCCCGGACCCCGATCCCGGACCCCGGACCCCAGACACTGGACCCCGCACTCTGGACCCCGACTCTGGATCCCGGATCCTGACACCAGATCCCGGACCCCGGACCCCAGAGTCTGGGGTCCAGTGTCTGGGGTCGGGGTACAGAGTCGGGGTCCGGGTCCGGGGTCCGGGGTCCAGAGCCGGGGTCCGGGTTTGGGGTCCGGGGTCCGGGTCCGGGATCAGGGTCCAGGGTCCGGGATCGGGGTCCAGGGTCCGGAGTCGGGGTCCAAGGTCTGGGTCCGGGGTCCGGGATCGGGGTCTGAGGTCCGGGGTCTGGGATCGGGGTCTGAGGTCCGGGGTCTGGGATCGGGGATCGGGGTCCAGGGTCCAGGGTCCGGGGTCGGGGTCCCCGATCGGGGTCCGGGATCGGGGTCCGGGATCCGGGGTCTGGGGTCAGCGTCTGGTATCGGGGCCCGGGATCGGGGTCCGGGGTACGGGGTCTGGGGTCAGCGTCTGGTATCGGGGTCCGGGTTCGGGGTACGGGGTCTGGGTCCAGGATCGGGGTCCGGGGTTGGGGTCCGGTGTCCGGGATCTGGTGTCAGGATCCGGGGTCCAGAGTCGGGGTCCAGAGTGTGGGGTCCAGTGTCTGGGGTCCGGGGTCCGGGATCGGGGTCCGGGATCGGGGTCGGGGTCTGGGGTCGGGGTCTGGGGTCTGGGGTCCGGAATCGGGGTCCAGAGTGTGGGGTCCAGTGTCTAGGGTCGGGGCCCAGAGTCGGGGTCCGGGGTCCAGGATCGGGGTCCGGTGTCCGGGCTCGGGGTCCGGAATTGGGTCCGGGATCGGGGTCCGGGGTCGGGGTCCGGGGTTTGGGGTCCGGAATCGGGGTCCGGTGTCCAGGATCGGGGTCCGGGGTTGGGGTTCGGGGTCCAGGGTCCAGAGTCGGGGTCCGGGATCGGTGTCCGGGGTCCAGGATCGGGGTCCGGTGTCCGGGTTCGGGGTCCGGGGTCTGGGTCCAGGATCGGGGTCCGGGTTCGGGGTCCGGTGTCCGGGATCTGGTGTCAGGATCCGGGGTCCAGAGTCGGGGTCCAGAGTGTGGGGTCCAGTGTCTGGGGTCTGGGGTCCGGGATCCGGGGCCCAGAGTGTGGGGTCCAGTGTCTAGGGTCCGGGGTCCAGGATCGGGGTCCGGGGTCCGGGTTCGGGGTCCGGAATTGGGTCCGGGATCGGGGTCCAGGGTCGGGGTCTGGGGTCCAGAATCGGGGTCCGGTGTCCAGGATCGGGGTCCGGGGTCGGGGTTCGGGGTCCGGGGTCTGGGTCCAGGATCGGTTTCGGGGTACGGTATCCGGGATCTGGTGTCAGGATCCGGGGTCCAGAGTCGGGGTCCGGGATCGGTGATCGGGGTCCGGTGTCCGGGTTCGGGGTCCGGAATTGGGTCCGGGATCGGGTTTCGGGATCCGGGGTTGGGGTCGGGGTCCGGGGTCTGGGGTCCGGAATCGGGGTCCGGTGTCCAGGATCGGGGTCCGGTGTTGGGGTCCAGAGTCTGGGTTCGGGATCCGGGGTTGGGGATCGGGGTCTGGGGTCAGGGTCGGGGTCCAGGGTCCGGGGTCGGGGTTCGGGATCTGGGGTCAGGAGTCGGGGTCCGGGATCGGGGTCCGGGGTCAGGGTCCGGGGTCGGGGTCCGGGATCGGGGTCCAGGGTCCGGTGTCGGGGTCCAGAGTCGGGGTTTGGGATCCGGGGTCTGGGGTCAGGGTCGGGGTCCAGGGTCCGGGATTGGGGGTCGGGGCCCAGAGTCGGGGTCCGGGGTCGGGATCCGGGGCCCAGAGTCGGGGTCCAGAGTGTGGGGTCCAGTGTCTAGGGTCGGGGCCCAGAGTCAGGGTCCGGGGTCCAGGTTCAGGGTCCTGTGTCCGGGTTTGGGGTCCGGAATTGGGTCCGGGATCGGGGTCGGGGTCTGGGGTCCAGGGTCCGGAGTCGAGGTCCGGGGTCTGGGGTCCGGAATCGGGGTCCGGTGTCTGGGATCGGGATCCGGGGTCGGGGTCCGGGATCGGGGTCTGGGTCCGGGATCGGGGTCTGGGTCCAGAGTCTGGGCTCGGGGTCCGGGGTCGGGGTCCGGGATCGAGGTCCGGAGTCTGGGATCGGGATCCGGGGTCGGGGTCCGGGATCGGGGTCTGGGTCCAGAGTCTGGGCTCGGGGTCCGGGGTCGGGGTCCGGAATCGGGGTCCGGAGTCTGGGATCGGGATCCGGGGTCGGGGTCCGGGATCGGGGCCTGGGTCCGGGATCGGGGTCTGGGTCCAGAGTCTGGGCTCGGGGTCCGGGGTCGGGGTCCTGTGTCCGGGATCGGGATCCGGGGTCCGGGATCGGGATCCGGGGTAGGGGTCCGAGGTCCGGAGTCGGGGTCCAGAGTCTGGGTTCGGGATCCGGGGTCGGGGTCCGGTGTCCGGGATCGGGATCCGGGGTCGGGGTCCGGTGTCCGGGATCGGGGTCCGGTGTCTGGGATCGGGATCCGGGGTTGGGGTCCGGGTCCGGGATCGGGGTCTGGGTCCAGAGTCTGGGCTCGGGGTCCGGGGTCGGGGTCCGGAATCGGGGTCCAGAGTCTGGGATCGGGATCCGGGGTCGGGGTCCGGGATCGGGGTCTGGGTCCGGGATCGGGGTCTGGGTCCAGAGTCTGGGCTCGGGGTCCGGGGTCGGGGTCCGGGATCGGGGTCTGGGTCCAGAGTCTGGGCTCGGGGTCCGGGGTCGGGGTCCGGAATCGGGGTCCGGAGTCTGGGATCGGGATCCGGGGTCGGGGTCCGGGATCGGGGCCTGGGTCCGGGATCGGGGTCTGGGTCCAGAGTCTGGGCTCGGGGTCCGGGGTCGGGGTCCAGTGTCCGGGATCGGGATCCGGGGTCCGGGATCGGGATCCGGGGTAGGGGTCCGAGGTCCGGAGTCGGGGTCCAGAGTCTGGGTTCGGGATCCGGGGTCGGGGTCCGGTGTCCGGGATCGGGATCCGGGGTCGGGGTCCGGTGTTCGGGATCGGGGTTCGGGATCTGGGGTCAGAGATCGGGGTCCGGGGTTGGGGTCCGGGATCGGGGTCTGGGTCCAGAGTCTGGGTTCGGGATCCGGGATCGGGGTCCGGTATCGGGGTCTGGGGCCAGGGTCGGGGTCCAGGGTCCGGGGTCGGGGTTCGGGATCTGGGGTCAGAGATCGGGGTCCGAGGTCGGGGTCCGGGGTCAGGGTCCAGGATCCGGAGTCGGGGTCCAGAGCCTGGGTTCGGGATCGGGATCCGGGGTCGGGGTCCGGTGTCCGGGATCGGGGTTCGGGATCTGGGGTCAGAGATCGGGGTCCGGGGTTGGGGTCCGGGATCGGGGTCTGGGTCCAGAGTCTGGGTTCGGGATCCGGGATCGGGGTTCGGGATCCGGGATCGGGGTCCGGTATCGGGGTCTGGGGCCAGGGTCGGGGTCCAGGGTCCGGGGTCGGGGTTCGGGATCTGGGGTCAGAGATCAGGGTCCGGGTCCGGGGTCAGGGTCCGGGGTCGGGGTCCGGGATCGGGGTTGGGGTCCGGGATCGGGGTCTGGGTCCAGAGTCTGGGTTCGGGATCCGGGATCGGGGTCCGGGGTCCGGTATCGGGGTCTGGGGCCAGGGTCGGGGTCCAGGGTCCGGGGTCGGGGTTCGGGATCTGGGGTCAGGGATCGGGGTCCGAGGTCGGGGTCCGGGGTCAGGGTCCAGGATCCGGAGTCGGGGTCCAGAGTCTGGGTTCGGGATCCGGGGTCTGAGGTTGGGAGTCGGGGGTCCAGGGTCCGGGGTCCGGGATTGGGATCCATGGTCGGGGTCCGGGGTCAGGGTCGGGGTCCAGGGTCCGAGGTCTGGGGTCGAAGGTCTGGGGCCCGGTTGTGTTGTTCGGGTTTTCTAACCATCACTTGTTGTCAAGACAGTTTGGTCGATGAGAAGACGTTAATTCCACGACGAGATGTCCCATTATATCCCAAGGTAAGGTTATTACTCACTAGTTAGATTCACCAAGGAATGGAGCCCAGCAACACGGAGCATAGTGGTTAGCACTGTGGCTTCACAGCACATGGTCCCAGGTTCGATTCCGGCTTGGGTCACTGTCTGTGTGGAGTCTGCACGTTCTCCCCGTGTGTGCATGGTGTAGAGGGTTCCATCTTTGCTACTCCACTACTGGGCCGATATCTGGGGTTTGAGTATCTGTGTGTGTCTCTCTCCAGCTGGCACTGAAACTTCAGAGGCCAGGGGATGCCGCACTGGGACACCTCCACGGAAGAGAGCACTGAATCAAGCCTGCCGTTTATCCCTAACCGGAAGCCTGAGGCTTATATCACACAGATATCCAGACCCCCACCAATGCCCAGGTGATTCTCTCTCTTGCCGGTGGTGCAACAGCCACCCGGTTCCTACTTCGCTGGAGTAGCTTTCCCAAGAGAGAGAATAGGACACTGCTGTTTATTACCTAACCAGCAGCCTGTCCTGAGTGAATCGTTCAAGATGACCCTAGATTCTCAACCCCGGAATTAAGGTGAGGAGTATTTTAACAATGACTTCGTCAGAGATCGCTGGTGTGAGATTGAAGAATTTAAACGACTCCAATTATCAGCAAATCGAGGTTTATTGCAAAACCCAGGTCAAAATCATCAAACAGAAGAAGTTATAATACAATCTTAAGCTTTAACACAAACTAAGTCTATTCAGGAAGTACTATAACGGACACAACGTAAAATCTTATTGTTACACAAGGTTAGCAATGGTACAAAACACAAATCAAGCCCCCTGCCCCAAAGCCTCAACCACTATCAAAGTCAAGGGAGTTTCGCAAGCTGCTGCAGGGTACTTACAGTCCAGGGCTGCGAGAGGTCAAGTCAAAGGTGGAGAGGTCAAGCCAACAGCCCCTCAATCGAAACACAGCCCCTTTTATATTGAATTACCTGGCTTTTTCCTGTGTTCGGCCAGCCCCTTTTGCATTGAATTGGTAAGGTTTAAAGTTCCCGCTGGTCCCGCCCCCTTTGAGCCGGTCAGACCTGTCGACTTCCGGGTTCTCCTCGCAGGTCCGCTCCTTCCAGCCAGGCAGACCTGTCCCGATTTGAATTTGGCGCCGACTCCGCCCCCTCCACCCAGTGAGTTCCTGCCGGCGGCTCCTGTCAGGATTGGAGTACCTCCCCCAGGTCCGCCTCCAACTTGGGTTTTTTACCGTTTATCTTTCCGGGGCTTTTCCAGCGCAATATACTAAGCCCAGACGGTCTGCTTTTTGGGATAACGAGGTTAAGCTCTCTTGTGAAGATTTTCAGTCTTCCATCTGCTCCGGAGATCGCTGCTATTCTCACCTCGCTATGTTGATGGGGTGTTGATTGGATTCCGCTCTGGTGGAGGCCAAGTCATTTACATCTGCATGGGGCTATGACCATCCCATTGTCCTGCTTGCAGGCAGGCCCCCTGTGTATTCCCGTGCCCCTTTGTCTGTGTTTTAATCTTATCTAGTTGTCTGGCTCCTTCTTCCTTGTAGCTCCTGGGGGGGGGGGGGGGGTTTGTAAATACCTATGCCCCTACTCGGCTCAGCGGACCAAGCCTGCTGGGAAATTTGGTTACGTTCCCTTGGCTGAAAAGTGTCCAGTTTACAGTCTCTGGGTTTTATTCTTGGGCAGTCCAAAAAGGGCCGAATTGCCCGAAAACCTTACAGTGGGTTTCCTCCGGGTACTCCGGTTTCCTCCCACAGTCCAACAACGTGCAGGTTAGGTGGATTGGCCGTGATAAACAATATTGATTAATACTAACAATTAACACTAACGATTAACACTGACGATTAACAATATCGATTAACACTACTGATTAACGCTGACGATTAACACTAACGATTAAAACTAACAATTAACGCTGATGATTAACGCTGACGATTAACACTAACGATTAAAACTAACAATTAACGCTGACGATTAACGCTGATGAATAACACTAACGATTAAAACTAACAATTAACACTAACGATTAACGCTAACGATTAATACTCAGCAACAGAACATGTGGAATCAGCGGTTGAATTGAATTAAACACAAGGGCTCCAGTCGGCGGACATCGCGCTGATATCGGAGAATTCCGCCCAAGTTTCTGGAAGCTGGGATGAGACTGGGTGGGATATTGGAGAGTTTGGGGAGTGGCCCATCTCTATGCCGGATATCGTAAAGGCCGGGGCTTGGGAGGGAGGGGAATGATTTCACAAGTGTGAGTGAGTGTGTGTGAGTGTGTGTGTGAGAGTATGTGTGTGAGTGAGTGTGTGTCAGTGACTGTGAGTGAGTGTGTGTCAGTGTGTGTGAGTGTGAGTGAGTGAGTGTGTGTCAGTGTGTGCGTGTCAGTGTGTGCGTGTCAGTGTGTGCGTGTCAGTGCGTGTTTGTGTCAGTGTGTGCGTGTCAGTGTGTGTTTGTGTCAGTGTGTGTTTATGTCAGTGTGTGCGTGTCAGTGTGTGTTTGTGTCAGTGTGTGTTTGTGTCAGTAGGTGTGAGTCTGAGTGAGTGTGTGTCAGTGTGTGTGTGTCAGTGTGTGTTTGTGTCAGTGTGTGTTTGTGTCAGTGTGTGTTTGTGTCAGTAGGTGTGAGTCTGAGTGAGTGTGTGTCAGTGTGTGTGTGTCAGTGTGTGTTTGTGTCAGTGTGTGTTTGTGTCAGTAGGTGTGAGTCTGAGTGAGTGTGTGTCAGTGTGTGTGTGTCAGTGTGTGTTTGTGTCAGTGTGTGTTTGTGTCAGTAGGTGTGTCTCTGACATTCTCCTGTTTTTTCGCAGTACATTCTGTCTGAGGAGACCATTGAAACTCTCAAAAAACCCACGTTTGATGCCTGGCAATGGGAGTCCTTCGAGGTAAATGTCGACCCTCCCCATCCCCATTAACCCACTCCCATCCCCATTAACCCTCCCCATCCCCATTAACCCACTCCCATCCCCATTAACCCTCCCCATCCCCATTAACCCACTCCCATCCCCATTAACCCTCCCCATCCCCATTAACCCACTCCCATCCCCATTAACCTTCCCCATCCCCATTAACACACTCCCATCCCCATTAACCCTCCCCATCCCCATTAACCCACTCCCATCCTCATTAACACTCCCCATCCCCATTAACCCACTCCCATCCCCATTAACCCTCCCCCGTCCCCATTAACAGCCACCCATCCCCATTAACTCCCACCAGTAATCCCCTCACCCATCCCCATTAACCCTCCCCATCCCCATTAACCCTCACCCATCCCCATTAACCCTCACCCATCCCCATTAACGCTCACCCATCCCCATTAACCCTCACCCATCCCGATTAACTCTCACCCATCCCCATTAACCCTCACCCATCCCCATTAACTCCCACCCATCCCCATTAACCCTCACCAATCCCCATTAACCCTCACCCATCCCCATTAACTCTCACCAATCCCCATTAACCCTCACCCATCCCCATTAACCCTCACCCATCCCCATTAACTCTCACCAATCCCCATTAACCCTCACCCATCCCCATCAACCCTCACCAATCCCCATTAAGCCTCACCTATCCCCATTAACCCTCACCAATCCCCATTAACCCTCACCCATCCCCATTAACCCTCACCCATCCCCATTAACCCTCACCCATCCCCATTAACCCTCCCCATCCCCATTAACTCTCGCACCCCCATTAACCCTCCCCATTTCCATCAACACTCCCCCATCCCCATTAACCCCCACCTACCCCCATTAACCCTTCACCATCCTCATTAACCCTCACCTATCCCCATTAACCCTCACCCATCCCCATTAACCTTTACCCATCCCCATTAACCCTCATCCATGCCCATGAACCATCCCCAACCCCATTAACCCTCCCCATTCCCATTAACCCTCTCCCATCCCCATTAGCCCTCACTCATCCCCATTAACCCTCCCCATCTCCATTAACTCTCACCCATCCCCATTGAACCTCCCCATCCCATTAACCCTCATCCCCATTAATCCTCCCCATCCCCATTAACCCCCACCCATCCCCATTAACCCTCACCCTTCCCCATTAACACTCAGCCATCACCATTAACACTCACCCATCCCCATTAACCCTCCCCATTCTCATTAACCCTCACCCATCCCCATTAACCCTCAGCCATCCCCATTAACCCTCAGCCATCACCATTAACCCTCCCCATCCCCATTAACCCCCACCCATCTCCATTAACCCTCACCCATCCCCATTAACCCTCAGCCACCTCCATTAATGCTCACCCATCCCCATTAACCCCCACCCATCCGCATTAACTCCCACCCATCCCCATTAACCCTCAGCCATCCCCATTAAGCCTCAGCCATCACCATTAACCTTTACCCATCCCCATTAACCCCCACCCATCTCCATTAACCCTCAGCCATCCCCATTAACCCTCAGCCATCACCATTAACACTCACCCATCCCCATTAACCCTCCCCATTCTTATTAACCCTCACCCATCCCCATTAACCCTCCCCATCCCCATTAACCCCCACCCATCTCCATTAACCCTCACCCATCCCCATTAACCCTCAGCTATCGCCATTAACACTCACCCATCCCCATTAACCCTCCCCATTCTCATTAACCCTCACCCATCCCCATTAACCCTCAGCCATCCCCATTAACCCTCAGCCATCACCATTAACACTCACCCATCCCCATTAACCCTCCCCATTCTCATTAACCCTCACCCATCCCCATTAACCCTCCCCATCCCCATTAACCCCCACCCATCTCCATTAACCCTCACCCATCCCCATCAACCCTCAGCCATCTCCATTAACGCTCACCCATCCCCATTAACCCCCACCCATCCCCATTAACTCCCACCCATCCCCATTAACCCCCACCCATCTCCATTAACCCTCACCAATCCCCATTAACCCTCACCCATCCCCATTAACCCTCACCCATCCCCATCAACCCTCACCAATCCCCATTAACCCTCACCCATCCCCTTTAACCCTCACCAATCCCCATTAACCCTCACCCATCCCCATTAACCCTCACCCATCCCCATTAACCCTCAACCATCCCCATTAACCCTCACCGATCCCCATTAACTCCCACCCATCCCCATTAACCCTCACCTATCCCCATTAACCCTCACCCATCCCCATTAACCTCCCCATCCCCATTAACCCTCGCACCCCCATTAACCCTCCCCATTTCCATCAACACTCCCCCATCCCCATTAACCCCCACCCACCCCCATTAACCCTTCACCATCCTCATTAACCCTCACCTATCCCCATTAACCCTCACCCATCCCCATTAACCTTTACCCATCCCTCTTAACCCTCATCCATGCCCATGAACCATCCCCAACCCCATTAACCCTCCCCATTCCCATTAACCCTCTCCCATCCCCATTAGCCCTCACCCATCCCCATTAACCCTCCCCATCTCCATTAACTCTCACCCATCCCCATTAACTCTCACCCATCCGCATTAAACCTCCCCATCCCCATTAACCCTCATCCCCATTAACGAGTATAGCAGGGGTTGGGCACGGGAGCAATAGGTCAGAAGGTGAGAGCATTGAGGGAGAACTAGGGAATAGGGACAGTGTGGCTCTGAGGCAGAGCAGACAGGGAGAAGTTGCTGAACACAGCGGGTCTGGTGGCCTGAAGTGCATATGTTTTAATGCAAGGAGCATTACGGGTAAGGCAGATGAACTTAGAGCTTGGATTAGTACTTGGAACTATGATGTTGTTGCCATTACAGAGACCTGGTTGAGGGAAGGGCAGGATTGGCAGCTAAACGTTCCAGGATTTAGATGTTTCAGGCGGGATAGAGGGGGATGTAAAAGGGGAGGTGGAGTTGCGCTACTTGTTCGGGAGAATATCACAGCTGTACTGCGAGAGGACACCTCAGAGGGCAGTGAGGCTATATGGGTAGAGATCAGGAATAAGAAGGGTGCAGTCACAATGTTGGGGGTATACTACAGGCCTCCCAACAGCCAGCGGGAGATAGAGGAGCAGATAGGTAGACAGATTTTGGAAAAGAGTAAAAACAACAGGGTTGTGGTGATGGGAGACTTCAACTTCCCCAATATTGACTGGGACTCACTTAGTGCCAGGGGCTTAGACGGGGCGGAGTTTGTAAGGAGCATCCAGGAGGGCTTCTTAAAACAATATGTAGACAGTCCAACTAGGGAAGGGGCGGTACTGGACCTGGTATTGGGGAATGAGCCCGGCCAGGTGGTAGATGTTTCAGTAGGGGAGCATTTCGGTAACAGTGACCACAATTCAGTAAGTTTTAAAGTACTGGTGGACAAGGATAAGAGTGGTCCGAGGATGAATGTGCTAAATTGGGGGAAGGCAAATTATAACAATATTAGGCGGGAACTGAAGAACATAGATTGGGGGCGGATGTTTGAGGGCAAATCAACATCTGACATGTGGGAGGCTTTCAAGTGTCAGTTGAAAGGAATACAGGACCGGCATGTTCCTGTGAGGAAGAAAGATAAATACGGCAATTTATTGTAGGCCTCGTCAAAAAGAAAAAGGAGGCATTTGTCAGGGCTAAAAGGCTGGGAACAGACGAAGCCTGCGTGGAATATAAGGAAAGTAGGAAGGAACTTAAGCAAGGAGTCAGGAGGGCTAGAAGAGGTCACGAAAGTCATTGGCAAATAGGGTTAAGGAAAATCCCAAGGCTTTTTACACGTACATAAAAAGCAAGAGGGTAGCCAGGGAAAGGGTTGGCCCACTGAAGGATAGGCAAGGGAATCTATGTGTGGAGCCAGAGGAAATGGGTGAGGTACTAAATGAATACTTTGCATCAGTATTCACCAAAGAGAAGGAATTGGTAGATGTTGAGTCTGGAGAAGGGGGTGTAGATAGCCTGGGTCACATTGTGATCCAAAAAGACGAGGTGTTGGGTGTCTTAAAAAATATTAAGGTAGATAAGTCCCCAGGGCCTGATGGGATCTACCCCAGAATACTGAAGGAGGCTGGAGAGGAAATTGCTGAGGCCTTGACAGAAATCTTTGGATCCTCGCTGTCTTCAGGGGATGTCCCGGAGGACTGGAGAATAGCCAATGTTGTTCCTCTGTTTAAGAAGGGTAGCAAGGATAATCCCGGGAACTACAGGCCGGTGAGCCTTACTTCAGTGGTAGGGAAATTACTGGAGAGAATTCTTCGAGACAGGATCTACTCCCATTTGGAAGCAAATGGACGTATTAGTGAGAGGCAGCACGGTTTTGTGAAGGGGAGGTCGTGTCTCACTAACTTGATAGAGTTTTTCAAGGAGGTCACTAAGATGATTGATGCAGGTAGGGCAGTAGATGTTGTCTATATGGACTTCAGTAAGGCCTTTGACAAGGTCCCTCATGGTAGACTATTACAAAAGGTGAAGTCACAGGGGATCAGGGGTGAGCTGGCAAGGTGGATACAGAACTGGCTAGGCCATAGAAGGCAGAGAGTAGCAATGGAGGGATGCTTTTCTAATTGGAGGGCTGTGACCAGTGGTGTTCCACAGGGATCAGTGCTGGGACCTTTGCTCTTTGTAGTATATATAAATGATTTGGAGGAAAATGTAACCGATCTGATTAGTAAGTTTGCAGATGACACAAAGGTTGGTGGAATTGCGGATAGCGATGAGGACTGTCGGAGGATACAGCAGGATTTAGATTGTCTGGAGACTTGGGCGGAGAGATGGCAGATGGAGTTTAATCCGGACAAATGTGAGGTAATGCATTTTGGAAGGTCTAATGCAGGTAGGGAATATACAGTGAATGGTAGAACCCTCAAGAGTATTGAAAGTCAAAGAGATCTAGGAGTACAGGTCCACAGGTCATTGAAAGGGGCAACACAGGTGGAGAAGGTAGTCAAGAAGGCATACACCATGCTTGCCTTCATTGGCCGGGGCATTGAGTATAAGAATTGGCAAGTCATGTTGCAGCTGTATAGAACCTTAGTTAGGCCACACTTGGAGTATAGTGTTCAATTCTGGTCGCCACACTACCAGAAGGATGTGGAGGCTTTAGAGAGGGTGCAGAAGAGATTTACCAGAATGTTGCCTGGTATGGAGGGCATTAGCTATGAGGAGCGGTTGAATAAACTTGGTTTGTTCTCACTGGAACGAAGGAGGTTGAGGGGAGACCTGATAGAGGTATACAAAATTATGAGGGGCATAGACAGAGTGGATAGTCAGAGGCTTTTCCCCAGGGTAGAGGGGTCAATTACTAGGGGGCACAGGTTTAAGGTGAGAGGGGCAAGGTTTAGAGTAGATGTACGAGGCAAGTTTTTTACACAGAGGGTAGGGGGTGCCTGGAACTCGCTACCGGAGGAGGTGGTGGAAGCAGGGACGATAGGGACATTTAAGGGGCATCTTGACAAATATATGAATAGGATGGGAATAGAGGGATACGGACCCAGGAAGTGTAGAAGATTGTAGTTTAGTCGGGCAGCATGGTCGGCACGGGCTTGGAGGGCCGAAGGGCCTGTTCCTGTGCTGTACATTTCTTTGTTCTTTGTTCTTTGTAACCCTCCCCCATCCCCATTAACCCCCACCCATCCCCATTAACCCTCACCCATCCCCATTAACCCTCAGCCATCGCCATTAACACTCACCCATCCCCATTAAACCTCCCATTCTCATTAACCCTCACCCATCCCCATTAACCCTCAGCCATCCCCATTAACCCCCACCCATCTCCATTAACCCTCACCAATCCCCATTAACCCTCACCAATCCCCATTAACCCTCAGCCATCTCCATTAACCCTCAGCCATCTCCATTAACCCCCACCCATCCCCATTAACCCTCCCCATCCCCATTAAACCTCACCCATCCCCATTAACCCTCAGCCATCCCCATTAACACTCACCCATCCCCATTAACCCCTACCCATCCCCATTAACCCTGAGCCATCCCCCATTAACTCCCACCCATCCCCAGTTGGCTGGACAGCTGCTTTGTGATGCAGAGCGAGGCCAGCCAGCGTGGGTTCCATTCCCGTACCAGCTGAGGTTATTCATGAAGGCCCCGCCCTCTCACCCCTGCCCCTCGCCTGAGGTGTGGGTGACCCTCAGGTTAAATCGCCACCAGTCAGCTCTCCCCCTCAAAGGGGAAAGCAGCCTGTGGTCACCTGGGACGATGCTGACTTTACCGCTACACACCTTGGTGTGCTGGGGAAAATTTCAAAGTTTGCGAATGATACAAAAATGGCATTATTGTAAACTGAGAAGAGAGGATTGTGTAGAACCTACTGCTTCTCAGAGCAGTGATCACCCAGGCCCCCCCCCGGACACACTGCACCCCCCGGGCCCCCCCCCCCCCGACACGCTGCACCCCCCCCCCGGACACGCTGCACCCCCCCCCCCCCGGACACGCTGCACCCCCCCCACCCCGGACACGCTGCACCCCCCACCCCCCCGGACACGCTGCACCCCCCGCCCCCCCCCCCCCCCGGACACGCTGCACCCCCCCCCCCGGACACGCTGCACCCCCCCCCCCGGACACGCTGCACCCCCCGCCCCCCCCCCCCCGGACACGCTGCACCGCCCCCCGGACACGCTGCACCCCCCCCACCCCGGACACGCTGCACCCCCCGCCCCCCCCCCCGGACACGCTGCACCCCCCCCGGACACGCTGCACCCCCCCCACCCCGGACACCCTGCACCCCCCGCCCCCCCCCCCCCCGGACACGCTGCACCCCCCCCCACCCCGGACACGCTGCACCCCCCCCACCCCGGACACGCTGCACCCCCGCCCCCCCGGACACACTGCACGCCCCCCCCCGGACACGTTGCACCCCCCCCCCCCCCCCGGACACACTGCACCCCCCCCGCCCCCCCGGACACGCTGCACCCCCACCCCACCCCGGACAAGCTGCACCCCCCGCCCCCCCCCGGACACGCTGCACCCCCCGCCCCCCCCCCCGGACACGCTGCACCCCCCACCCCCACCCACCCCCCCGGACACGCTGCACCCCCCGCCCCCCCCGGACAGGCTGCACCCCCCGCCCCCCCGGACAGGCTGCACCCACCCCCCCCGGACAGGCTGCACCCCCCCCCCCCCCCCCCCCCGGACACACTGCACGCCCCCCCCCCACCCCACCCCGGACGCGCTGCGCAGACGGCACTCGGGTGTATAAGCTGCTGCGGAACACACACTGAGATTGTTCTCTGCTCTACAGATGCTCAGCTGTTTGGACCACATCTACCACAGCCTGGGACTGATCAACGATTTCAACATCAACCCCATCACACTGAAGAGGTGGCTGGTAAGGACCTACAGTGGGTCAGTACTGAGGGAGTGCTGCACTGTCAGAGGGTCAGTACTGGGGGAGTGCTGCACTGTCAGAGGGTCAGTACTGAGGGAGTGCCGCACTGTCAGAGGGTCAGTACTGAGGGAGTGCCGCACTGTCAGAGGGTCAGTGCTGAGGCAGTGCCGCACTGTCAGAGGGTCAGTACTGAGGGAGTGCCGCACTGTCAGAGGGTCAGTACTGAGGGAGTGCTGCACTGTCAGAGGGTCAGTACTGAGGGTGTGCCGCACTGTCAGTGGGTCAGTGCTGAGGGAGTGCTGCACTGTCAGAGGGTCAGTACTGAGGGCGTGCCGCACTGTCAGAGGGTCAGTACTGAGGGAGTGCCGCACTGTCAGAGGGTCAGTACTGAGGGAGTGCTGCACTGTCAGAGGGTCAGTACTGAGGGAGTGCTGCACTGTTAGAGGGTCAGTACTGAGGGAGTGTCGCACTGTCAGAGGGTCAGTACTGAGGGAGTGTCGCACTGTCAGAGGGTCAGTACTGAGGCAGTGGCCGCACTGTCAGAGGGTCAGTATTGAGGGAGTGCCGCACTGTCAGAGGGTCAGTACTGAGGGAGTGTCGCACTGTCAGAGGGTCAGTACTGAGGGAGTGCCGCACTGTCAGAGGGGTCAGTACTGAGGGAGTGTCCGCACTGTCAGAGGGTCAGTACTGAGGCAGTACCGCACTGTCAGAGGGTCAGTATTGAGGGAGTGCCGCACTGTCAGAGGGTCAGTACTGAGGGAGTGTCGCACTGTCAGAGGGTCAGTACTGAGGGAGTGCTGCACTGTCAGAGGGTCAGTACTGAGGGAGTGCTGCACTGTCAGAGGGTCAGTACTGAGGGAGTGTCGCACTGTCAGAGGGTCAGTACTGAGGGAGTGCCGCACTGTCAGAGGGTCAGTACTGAGGGAGTGCTGCACTGTCAGAGGGTCAGTACTGTGGGAGTGCTGCACTGTCAGAGGGTCAGTACTATGGGAGTGCCGCACTGTCAGAGGGTCAGTACTGAGGGAGCGCTGCACTGTCAGAGGGTCAGTACTGAGGGAGTGCCGCACTGTCAGAGGGTCAGCACTGAGGGAGTGCTGCACTGTCAGAGGGTCAGTACTGAAGGAGTGCTGCACTGTCAGAGGGTCAGTACTGAAGGAGTGCTGCACTGTCAGAGGGTCAGTACTGTGGGAGTGCTGCACTGTCAGAGGGTCAGTACTGAGGGAGTGCCGCACTGTCAGAGGGTCAGTACTGAAGGAGTGCCGCACTGTCAGAGGGTCAGTACTGAGGGAGTGCTGCACTGTCAGAGGGTCAGTACTGAGGGGGTGCTGCACTGTCAGAGGGTCAGTACTGAAGGAGTGCCGCACTGTCAGAGGGTCAGTACTGAGGGAGAGCCCGCACTGTCAGAGGGTCAGTACTGAGGGAGTGCCGCACTGTCAGAGGGTCAGTACTGAGGGAGTGCTGCACTGTCAGAGGGTCAGTACTGAAGGAGTGCTGCACTGTCAGAGGGTCAGTACTGTGGGAGTGCTGCACTGTCAGAGGGTCAGTACTGAGGGAGAGCCGCACTGTCAGAGGGTCAGTACTGAGGGAGTGCCGCACTGTCAGAGGGTCAGTACTGAAGGAGTGCCGCACTGGTCAGAGGGTCCGGTAATAAGTAGTGAGGTATAATGCTATTGGATACATTACTGATGGTTACTCTGAGGAACTTCACATCATGTTTTTTTGGACTGAGGAAAGCCTCGATTCATTTCCGTCTGTGGTCGTTTAATTACTTTGGAATTGGGCGGCACAGTGGTTAGCACTGTTGCTTCACAGCTCCAGGGTCCCAGGGTCGATTCCGGCTTGGGTCGCTGTCTGTGCGGAGTCTGCGCATTCTCCCCGTGTGTGCGTGGGTTTCCTCCGGGTGCTCCGGTTTCCTCCCACAGTCCAAAGATGTGCAGGTTAGGTAGATTGGCCATGATAAATTGTCCTCAGTGTCCAAAGGGATTGGGCGAGGGAGTGAGGGACATGGACAGGGTGGAGAGGGAGCAACTGTTCCCCTTAGTTCAAGGGTCGGTTACGAGGGGGTCACAAGTTCAAGATGAGGGGCAGGAGGTTCAGGGGAGATTGGAGGAAAAGCATTTTTCCCCAGAGAGTGGTGAGGGTCTGGAACGCACGGCCTGGGAGGGGGGTAGAGGCCGGTTGCCTCACATCCTTCAAACAGCACCTGGTTGACAATCAAGGCTATGGACCAAGGGCTGGTGGGCAGGTCGGGGCCTTTCCTGCGGCGTTACAGACTCGATTCGCCGAAGGGCCTCTTCTGCACTATCGAGATTCAATGGTTTCTATGGAATCTGGACCATCTTCATACAGTTTCAGTCTGTGTATGGGGGATACAGGTCTGTGTATGGGGGGTGCAGGTCTGTGTATGGGAGGGGCAGGTCTGTGTATGGGAGGGGCAGGTCTGTGTATGGGGGGTACAGGTCTGTGTATGGGGGGTGCAGGTCTGTGTATGGGAGGGGCAGGTCTGTGTATGGGGGGTACAGGTCTGTGT